>NW_010239028.1:9755-50395 GCF_000690775.1 Eurypyga helias | reverse complement strand
CAAAGCCAAAAGTTTGGAAAAGGCAGCTTCTCAGCTATATAATGTGTAATAACTCTGGTAAGTATAAATTAAAATTATAAAAGACCCTGAAATGCATTGATGTTGTCAGCCATGACAGATCCCTCTGACAGCTGCCATCTCCCTGCTGGGCTGGTGTGCATCCAGAGGAGCTGGATCTGTCCCATGTCTTCTGTAGCCGCCCCCGTTTTTGATCAAATCCCTCTTCATAACCCAGCAAGAGCCCCGGGCCCCCAAATCACAAGCTGCTGGGGTTCCCTGTTCCTCTCCTTGCTGGTATTTGCTGCACATACAGGAGCACTCATTAACCCACAGCTAATGATGTCAGGCTTGTAGTAGGAAATCTAAGGGGGCAAGTAATGCCTAATAGTTCCTTTATATGATTCATCAGACGAATCACTAAACCTTTTAATTTACAATTCACCTTTCTGATTTATTTTCGTTTTGTCATACTGCTATTAAAGGCACTCCTGTTCACTGCGCACGCCAAGCTAAAAAAATACGTTACAAAAGCCTCAGCTGTTAACTAGTAGCGTGTTGATGAAATGACTGCAACAGAGCAGATGGGTTCCCACCACTGTGCGTGTTGGCCCAGGGCTCCTGGTAAATATAGAAGAGCGATTTCTGTCATTCTGTCGGGGGTATTTATATACTGTCAGTCACTATCCTATCAAGGGCAGACTAGTATTATCATTCTTCCCCAGCATGTTTTTTTCTTGATCATTGAAAAGCTTTGCTCTGGCATGCCAAAAAAAGTCACATATAATGTTAGATGGTGAGTGGATTTGATAAATGTGGGGTAATGACCCATCCAGATACGAAAAACTGGTCCTCTCTTCCTTCCTCCTTCCAAGAGGCGCAACAGAAACCTGATCTTCAGAGGAATATCTTAAAATATAGTATTTATTGGAGAAAGATGGGAAATGACAGAAGGGACTATTGTAGAGAAGATAAACTAAACCTTCCTGTTCACTGAAGGTTTTTTTATATTAAAGAATCACAGAAGCATCATATTAAAAGTGGGTAATCAGAAATATTTCTTTTCACCATAACCTTTTAGCTCTGATACTGCCTGTGACCAGTTAACAGTGAATTCAAGAGGCCAGCAAAGTGCAAGGAGGGATAGAAATCCTAGAGCAGTGAGGAAAGCCCACACTTAACAACCGAATCTTACCAGAGAGACTTTTTCTATTTAACAAAAAAAAAAAAAAAAAAAAGGTAAAAAAACACTGTGTGTGTACTATTGTCTCAAGAGTTAATGATATTACATTACTTTCAACGTTGGAAAACACTCAAAGTCACTGGAGAGAAAATAAAGAGCCTTGGACTTTTCAGAAGAGAAAGTTTGAACAAAAAAGATGCCAGTGCCTCACTGGATTGTGTTGCATGGTAAGTACAAAGATCTGAATTCATCTGAGGCTGAAAAATTTAAAGATTAATCTACATACCTCACCTGTTGGCATCGAAAGCATTTTGGAAGTGCAGGTGTGCTGCTTCCAAAAGCAGCTCAGCAACAGTGCAGTGGAACGCCACTGCAGCACGGTGTTGTCACCTGTCTGTTCTTGGTTGGTGACATCATTGGCAAGCCATGTCAGCCTGTACAATGTTAGCAATATGATGGATTTTTTCTGAGAGAAACTCTTGATTTAGATCTTGGCAAATATCAACCTGGGAATGACAGGGCTAGAGTCAGAGAGCAGAAACCTAAACCGAAGAGGACAAAGGCACTGCCATCGAGAAAACAGACAACAGTGATTCTGGTTTGCCAGTTGTCAACTCATAGCTTTGGGTTGGGGTTACTGTTGTTAATTGCAATTGGCATATAGATTTTCCCAGTGCTGCTCTCAGGGCACAGCAGCTGCCCCTGACCCTAAGGGGGATGCCATGCCCTGGGCAAAGGCACTGGGTTCAGGGCTCAAGGAGGATCAACACCAGGCAGGGATGTGCTATGGCTGTCCCTGACCCAGGCTTGGAGCAGAATGTCCCGTGGGGGGATGGCAGCTTGATTCCCTCTGCCGGGGGCCTGGCTCTGGTGCAGGTGACAGGCAGGACATGCAGGAGAAGGAGCGAACTTATGAAGACCTGGGTCTCCTCTGCACCAATTTTTGCAGGAGAGTTTCCCTGCACTGACTCTACCAGGAGCCCCTGGGCCAGCACGCTCTGATAGCTCTGATAGCCCTTCCCCCCCAGACACACCTCTCTCTGAGGCCTTGGACCTCCATGCAACACAATCCAGGAACCCTGGAATATAAGAGGAAGAGATTTCTCCCCTGTGGATGAAGGTTTCCACCCTTCTTAAATGAGACGAGAGAGATACATGGCTTAATAAGTAACATGTGAATTTTAATCTTTGTCCTTTTCGCCTTCTCCTCTGCCCGAAGGAAGCCTCTCAGCCTGCCACAGAGATTCACTTCCCATCCCTCCTCTAAGCATCAACTTTTCCCTGCTCATAGCAAACTCCAGAAGGGCCCTTTTTATTCACTTGCCCCTTAAAGTAATTTCTCAGGATTTTTACTCCCATGGTATCTTTTGTGTCGGTGTTATAATGAGCAAAAAAAATAAATCTCCTCTCAGGTACAGAAAGATTTTTCAAAAAAGCCTGATAACCCTCCTATTTGTGAGGATCAAATTCTTTTTTGAACAACAAGACCCAAAAACTATTTTCAATTCTGATGACAGGCATGCATATAATCAGTGGTCCCTTATCATTTCAGGAGTTCACTTTGCTGCACCTTCTTCCTAGGGCAAATGTTTATGAAATAAGCTTATCCTTATCTTCTCAAACAGGCTTGCTAGTTACAGAAATCCAGTGCCTTCACTTTTGATGGCATCTTTCCATTGGTCTTAAAGGAGAAACTCAGCTTCTGAAAGTTTATAACCCACTCAGGCATGACATCTCTGAGAACCCACTCAATTCCTTCTCTTATTTTTAAAAATGACCCAAACTTATTATAACTTTGCTTTAGTCTGGACTGATATTATAAAAACCTGCCTAAAAGGACTAGAAAACTTTCTTTAACTTCAAGCCTGAATGCTACTTAATTTTTTTTTTATAACAGTTGTTCAGTAAGGACATTTTCCTCTTTGAATTTGTCACACCGCCTTCCTTTCGTGAGAACCAAGAGCATCGGCTGGTTTCTGCTAGTGGAACACAGGTGCACGGTGCACTTACATCTCCCTCCCACCTCTAACCCTAAAAGCAAAATGCCAGTGAATCCAAACCAAACCAAGGAGGAAAACAGAGGAAGCTTGTATGGGCAGTGGAAACTAGTCTGTTCCTCCCCGCACCTCCCATGTACCCTGAAAATAAAACCAGCGTGTTTCTAAAGAAGGTACTTGCATTGTAACGGAAGCAGTCATTCTATTTTGAACCTGTATGATGAAAAACCCTTCTCATGAGACGGTTTGCTGGGGGAATACCAGAGAACTGAACAAGACTGATGTGCAGTGTATGACACAAAAGTCCCAGTGACTTTAAAATACCACAGTGTTCCCATGTATGCCGACAAGAATACAGCCCCTTGACGATGATTTAACACTAACCCTCAGCAAGAGCTGCCTGGATGCCATGGGGGCTGTGGGAGAGATTTGGGAACAGATAACAGAGCCTGAGAGTTGCTTTTCCCCAGGAATTGATATCCATCTTCACAGCTGCTAAAACACCTTCCAGCTTCCCAGAGGGAAACCTTTATGGTCACAAAGAGCAAAAAAACCTGTTGATAATCATCTATCTGTCTTTTTATCTATCCATCCAGAACAGGAAGGGGAATAGGCATGCCCATTGCTTATGAAAGCACTAGAATCCACATTCCTTCTTCGCAAAACCCACAGATTTTCATTCAAAACAGAAATTATATCTAACTGGAATTCATTTCTTTAGCCTGTTTTATTTTCTTGAAGTTCCACCTTTTAGAAACAGAGTAGTATCCGCAGCCTAGGAACTAAGCCATGAACACAGAGCTCATATAAATACCAGTCATCCTGCTCCTAGGCTGCGTTTTTCTTTTCTGCTGAAAAGAGAAAATTATCACATTCATGCAGATGTCCCATTTTCTAAGGTAGCTGCAATCAGATGTGTTGCACATCTCCCTCTTGGAAATGACAGCAGCTACACCCATTTGCAGGTTAAAAGACAGTCACCGCCTCTCTGATGGCTTCAAGTCTTTCACGGAGCTAATAAAACAACATGTTCCTCAAAGCAGAATTTATGCATCTGAAGTCTTTCAGGTATAAAACTATCGTACGCTATCCCTAGCAGAAAAGGATCTTTGCTTCCTTTTATTCCCTTTCCTTGAAATCAGATCCTTGCTACCTAGGTGTGGCTTCACTTCTGTGACTCTGCAGAGGGTATGCACAACTCCCAGCTCACTAGCGAGGTAAAACATCACAGGCTGAGGGACCCAGCATGGAGAGACCACAGGGTACCCAGGGCAGGAGGAACAGGCAGCGCTAAGGTGGACCATGACAATCTGCTGCCTGGTAGCAGGGAGTTGGGACTTGAGCTGGCTGCAAGGGCTCCTGAGGCCCCTGAACCCATGTCTCCTTGTGACCATGTAGAACTTGCTGCTCTGACCCAGTGAGATCTCTTGTGCTGCAGCAACAGAATGTATTAATTCTACCGACACGTCACCACCGGTAATCCTAACAGAGGAGCACCTGCTTCACAAGCGCCTGTATGCTCTGACTCAGAGACAGGACTGACCTAACACTGCTGGCATTTTAGAAAAATCATGTTCTAGTTTAGATCAGGACTTGGAAATCAACTCCTGTCTGTATAGGTTAACAACAGGAATGGTACAATGCCTGATGCTTCGCCCCTGCTTCCTGTGCCAGGCTGCCACCAGTTCATGCTGCCTCACTTGTGACGGGCAGAAAAATCAGAGCTGAAACCCTGAGCAAGCAGAACTCAGAAATGTGTGTTAGCCCTTAATGAAGACTCACTGGTTCTTAAGAGAGATGTTATAATTTTGCTTTAAAAAAACCTTAAACTCAAAGATGAATTCAGTATTTCATGATCCATTATAATTGAATCTGCTCAGACGGAGAAGTTTTATGAGACTAATTACCTACTGTCTCTACTTGAAGTAAATATTAAAGGCAAGAAAGATAAACATGGGCTGAAGTATGCTATGCAAATAATGTGTATAATTACCAGTTAAACCCATGCATTCATAGTCTATTAATCACTACGTGGGTTTAGATGGGATTTGCAGCAAAGCAAAGGCAGTATGACAGGATACAACTCTGTGGTTTTGTCCCTGACTGCAAATAATAAATCAGAAAAAAATATATTAACCTGCTTGTATCCTGTGTCCCATCATATTAATGTAAATTATAAGAAAATTTCTTCTTTTCCAAAGCCCAGATGCTTTATTCTTCTCAGGGGTTGCTTTTCTAAGAGCTGAGGGTAAGGTTTCGGTCACTTGTACAATACATAAAGCAGCATGAGAGTTCTCAGAAGCAGTGGGCTTTAAAGAAAATCTCGTCCTACCAACATTAACAAAGTGAAGCTGATTCTGAGCACTTCTTAAAATCCCAAATGGATCTGGTATTTGTTTTCCTGCATAAAAAGTTGATGAATTAAAGAATTCAAGAAAAAGATACTGTAAAAAGCGAAAATAGTCTGAGAAATAACTTCCTAACATCATTGCTCATAAAGTCAAAAGGAAAATATCCCTGGTCCATTAGAGTTCAATCCTGAAAGGGGTCTGAGGTGAGCGGGAACACACTGCATTTTCAAACCCAGAAGGGTAAGGCTTGCACGTGCTGTGCTGGGACAGCTCTGAGCTGAGAGGTGTGTCAACTGCACTAAATTTTTGGGACCTTTCTGGTGTAGAGAGCTGCTCCCCAGCCCGAGACAGGCACCTGCTGCCTCTCTGTCCCCACTGCCAGGGTTTGGCACCCCAGCCAGCGTCTGGGCTGCATCTCCCCTCTGCCCCAGGGAGGGGTAGAGGGCTTTGTTGTGCATTTCACTGAAGCTGGATGGGTTCCACACTTGTTTGTGTGCTCTACCCCATCCTTTTGCAAAATGGAAATAGGCTTCTCATGAGAGAAATTGAAAGGAAGGCAATTCATTATCAAATCAAATTGAAATGACAAGCAGCTTCACCGTGTGGGCTATTTGTTGACTGTACACTGTGCTCATATTCTTGGGTATTTCATGAGTGATGTCCATACAGAAATGGCTGGCTCTGCTGAATGGGACCAAAAAAAAAGGGACATTCACTGTTACACCTGGCCTAGCACAGGGAGAAGCTGCATGGGCCTTGGCCATTGCATGGGCCTTGGCAAGGCAGATGATGGTTTAAAATGAGCCTAGGTATGAAAAGGATGGGAAAAAGAGGGCAGAAAGGAAAGCAAGAACAACCTCTCCATACTGTTTCAATAAATATTATACGACATTTTCACTCTTTTAGATGTAGATACTTTCTTAGAGAGAATATTTGGAAAAAGGGATTCAAATAATCCTTTTGCTCTTCCTTTTCCTTCTCCCTCTCCTTTTCCAGTGGGAAAATGTTTAGAGGGCTGCTTCATATCCTGGCTTATATTTCCAACCTCCTCGTGATACAGGAGATTTGGTTCAGCTCTTAACCTCTCCTCAGATGGACTGTGATTTCAGTTTCTCTCTTGACATCAGTAGTTTTACATAAGAGCAAACTTACTCCCAACCAGTATCCTATATTTCAGACTTCAGGGCTGCCTCTCCATGGCTAACCTTGTGTACCCGGCAGCAGCTCCTCAGCAATCAGCACAGGTATGTTATTTTTGGCAGCCCAGGGTTCTTACCTGCACGACTGGGGTCCCTTCCCAGTGCGGAGAAGAGCTGGGCTGTTGGGCTGGTAGCCCACTTGGCTGCAAGTGCCACATCACCATGGGCCCCTTTGTAACTGGGAGCAGGAGCTCCTAAAAATATACAAAAGGAAACAAGGAGCTAATGCTGCTGGTTTGTGCTCAGCGAAGATGCATTATTCATAGTGTGCAGAGACAAGAGAGGGAGAGAAGATGCCTGGCAAAGCCCCCAGAATGGCTTATTTACCCCTGAGTATAAACTTAGTTTTGTTGAGTAGACTCCATAAATTTAGGAGGACTCCTGAAATGTCCAGATGTTTCTGAGCAGATGAATAATGTTCTCTTTCTGAAAACTTACTGAATTTTTTATTATTTTATGCACTCTTTGAGTTGGCAGGTCTTGTGAAGGAGTAGCAGTAAACAGTAATCTACGGTGCTGCTACAGGTATCCGGCGAGAGAGGAGAGCCAGAGACACCCAGCTCACCTGGGAAGTCCTAAGGATGTCCTACGGGTGGCTGGAAGCAGACACCACTGTTAAATAGCCAGAAAACACTGAATCAATGACTTAGACCTCTCTTAGGAGTCTGAATGTAGCCATGCTAAAAGGAGAGGGTGGTTGAGCGTCGCTAGCTGTGCCCTCAGACACAGCTGTGGCAGAGCAAGGTGTTGCTCACTCGGGCAGCCAGAACCTCCAAAGAAAATGTTGGGGTTAAGGCAGAAATTGAGTTAGCCCTCCTGTTGAACTAAAGCAGCAGTTCTTTCAGGTTGGGAAAAACTTCTTCTCCATGATATTTCTTTAGTAATGCTGCTCCACTTGGACCAATTTAAACTGGAAGAAAAAGATTTGCCAATGAGAGCTCCGACTCAGTAAGACAGCAGGACCAGATTTGTATCTTTACCTCGTTTATTATGTGGAGGGCTTACACTTTCATCTGATTATGGTCTCTCCTGTGATATTCCTTCTATGTTTAAAATAGGAAGTGACACTAACCCTGGGACTGCTGATAGGACTGAGGTGCCTCTTGAAAGGCAGTTTTCTGTTTACTATCTCTACTTAAACTAACCCTGCATCTCCTCTACCTATGCCTGTACCTCTGGATTAGTGCCAGCCATACGTACTTAAAGATTTGAGATGACTTCTGTGACTTTATAACTGATCTATAATTATTTTGTGGTTTTCCTTACAGATTTTGGTTTCTCCTGTTCTTGCTTTTACTGCACACTGCATAAAGGCTTATTTTACCTGAATTCTCAGTCTTTGTGAGCTTTCTTTACTGAGGAAAAAGAAGCCTATACTGGTTCTGAATATATATGTATGCTTGCTCTCTATGTATGTTAATGCTTTTCTACAGCTACACCCACATGGACATATATATGTACACACATAAATATATCTTTGTGCAGTCAAAATGAGATTTATCTCACTTGTTAAAAACCACTGACCGGCATTACAGTACTGCAGCCTTGACACACTGTTCACATTTACAGTGACTGTAAATGGGACTGACTCCAGCTAAAACTGAGACAACCATGTGTAAGACTGATGCCCCAGTACCTGGATATTAGCCTCCTTTCCCCCAAACCCCAGCTCTCCCTTTTCACTGATGCTGCCAGCCTTGCCCAGAAGTCAGCCTGAGCAGCTAGAAGCCTGGATGCAACCTAACCCCAGCCAAAATCATGCCCATGATGCAGCAACAGGATTTGTTAGTGCTTTATTTAAAGCACAGTTTCAAGAGAAGGAGATGGCATCAGCATCCATCTTTCATGACTGAGGTAGTGTAGGGCCACAGAAAGGGGCACAGCTCCTCCTTCCCCAGCTCCAACCTAAACCCTACCTCCCAAGCCACACAGCAAGCTCTCCTGAAGCAGGTCATTGTCCACCACCTCAGTGCTTTGTGGCTGTGAACCAAAGAAAATGCAACTCTGATAGGACATGAAGAGAATGTCAAGAACCCAAAGGCCAGAAGGGATTCACGGGGCAGACTTTTGAGGAGGAACAGCTCTGAAGCTTAGCAGTTAGCACATCACCCAAGGAAAACTGAACTTGGGGCTGGGAACAGTGCTTGTACACGTCACATTAAAGAGCTGCTAGGTAAAACCCAGAAATCACCCTGGCACGAGAGGCAGGACCTGGAGCCTCTCTGCCAGCTCAGCTTCATCTCCACTGCATCACCACTGACAGCTATCCTGATTTCATGCAACAATGTACCGTTGCCAAGATATCTGTCATTTTTATCGGTTCCCATAGCTCAGCTGCACAGAACTTCCTGCTAGTGTCATTTAGCCTCTCTCCTTCTCATAGACAGCTCCTAGCTGCTAATATATACTAACAATTTTCACAGTCGCCTGCTTCCCATCTGTTCGTTTCACTGCTGTTTTTTGTCTTACTTCCTCTATGATCTCAGCTTGCTTTTGTTGAAGTTACACACTTTTTCATCCTTACTGTGAAATTTTGGGGTTTTAGACATCAAATAAAATTCCTTTAAACAGTTCTCAGTTCTCAATCACATCTCACCCTATTTCAGTTCCTTCTTGCAGATGATGCAATTCCTAACGGCTTTCAGGTTGGTGACACTGGCTTTTCAGAGGTGTAGGAATGTTTGGTTGGGATTGTTTTCTTATGGTATAAAATGGATGTGATGTGGTCACGCTCTTTTGCACCTAAGTATTTTTCAACTTCCAGCCGTGTGGCCACTCCCAGTGCTGGCAGCAACACTTTTTGAGTTACAAAATCTCATTTATAATTTCAGAAATTTCTGACATTTAAGTACCATGATGTGAGTCCTCCAGCAGGTGCTACTCTCTCGGAAGCCCACCTGAGAGCTCCCCGTTACAAGCCTGTGGAGAAGCAGCATTCTCAGGTTCTTGTGTAGTTTGCCTGTCCTCAGCAGCTAATACCTGATCTTGTGCGGTAATCTTTAGGCCTGTGAGATGCCTGCTTCAGTGTTGTCTGCCTCATATATGGGTAATGCAAAATGGGATCCAATACGTGCTGCTCCCTTGTTTTTATCCACTGCTCCCTAAGTTATCAGAAGTGCTTTGCACATTCGAGCCACATGAACCTTTTGGGTTTCAGCAGCAGAAAGGTCAAATATTTATCCATAAATTACCATCTCCAGTTCTTTGGGTTTAATCATCAGGCATGTAGAACCTGTGACTAGCAAATAAAAACAATTTTTCTCTTTCACTCCCAGGGTTGCTTGACTGGTAATTCAAACTTTTAATTCATCCCATGTCTAAAACCTTCCTGTCCTTGGGGCAGAAGATGTTTCAGGCTTGCCTGAGGACACTTGCATCCAGGATTATGGCCTGGCAGAGAACATTTCAAGTGGAGCATTCCCCGGTGGCCAAGCCTCCAGGGTCCATGTGCCTGATGTGCTTATGCCTGAAAGATGGGCTGCAGACCCTTGGGGTTTGCTTTCATCACTAAGGAGGAAGGCAGGTGGTGCTGAGCAGCTCAGAAGAGCCAGTTACAGTGTTAGGATCAATGGTAAGTCACTTAAAGCCTTGGGTTAGACCACAGACATAGGAATTTGCCAAAGAGAAGCACTGAGTAGCTTGCAGCACTCAGTAGAAATCCTGCACCTTTTTTATTAGGATGATGAAAGAAATGAAGTGTTAAGTGGGAAGGATGGGTGCTGAAGTCTTGAAGAAAAGCATCAACTACTTTACCAGAAGCAGTGGTTCTGAGCAGTGGGTTTAGGTCTTAGAGAAAAAGGATCACTGAGGTATCAGGTCTCTAATGAAAGACTCTTTAGGGATGGAGCTTTCAAAGATAAATGGCAGGCAGCTGGTTTGCTACACAGTGATGATTTCCTAAGACAGATTTCATTTTGAGGCAGTGAAAACAAAATTCTCATAGTCAGAGAATTTTTTACTGAAGTGCAAATTGAAACAGCTAAACGGTGTTTCTGCATGTGTATGCATATAAATATGTATCAACTTTCCTTCCTCACTTGACAAGATTGCGAAAGAAATTCCCATCCTGACTTTTCACACCCACATGAGTACAGGAAGAAGGAATGTAAAGGTTGCCTGATTTTATGTATCCACTGTGAAATTCCTGAGTACTGCAAAGTACATTTTGTTGAAGAGATATGAGTGCTATGTAATTTACTGTCTGAGGGTTTCCAACTGAAATGTTACTGTACATCATGTAACACTTTTCATTGAGTGGGAGTTCACTTTGCTTATCTTTGGCCGAAATTTTGTAGTGCTATTTGCTGTGCAAGAGCTACCTTCTACAATGGAATTAGGAGCTGGTATTACATAAGTGTTAACTAGTGCTCAGGAACCCCTTAAAAAGCATGGAGAAACTTCCTACCTTCAACAGGCAAGAATGTGATTGTTTGCTATTAATATTGATAGCATTGCTATGAGCAATAGATCTTTAGGGATCTAGGAAGTAGAAATCCTGCACCTTTTTTATTAGAACGACGAAAGAAATGAAGTGTTAAGTGGGAAGGATGGGTGCTGAAGGCTTGAAGAAAAGCATCAACTACTTTACCAGAAGCAGTGAAAATCTAGATAGAAATAGATAGATAGATATGGAGACATATATATCTAGATAGAATATCTATCTATATCTATCTAGATAGATAGAATATCTATCTAGAATATCTATCTATCTAGATAGAAAATCTATTTTGTGATATGCAAAATACGGAGGTATAAATCCAACAGCTTTGTAATATGTAATGGAAAGGAACAGAAAACACACAGCTGTGATAAAGTTTTGTCACTCAGCACAGATAACCTCTTTTCAGGGAATAACTTGGCAGCTCAGGAGACGCAGCCACATCCCGCTGCCTGCCTTCTTGCCAAATCACATCCATCTCTGACTCTCTTTTCCTGGAAGATGGTCCCTCACAAACGAGAACATTGCACTGACCTGCAGGATACCCCTGTTCTGTTGGTTCATTGATAGCTGTGCCCGATGCCAAGCTCCCTGTAGCTGATCCTGCTTCATCCCGAGCCTCTGCCTGTGTTGCTCTTAGACCCATCACGGAAGGATGAAGCCTCAGGAGTTAAAAGTAAAGCTTCTATAGAGCAGCCTTGTGCCTGTTACAGAAATAGGCTTGAAAAATTGAATTAGCCCTGTTCTGGTTTCTCTGGGCTCCTGCCTGGGCCAGCCCAGCCTGCAGGGACTCTGGGGCTAATGGAGGAAATACTGAAAAGACCCAGGCTGAGACTGCATTCAATGCCGGGGATGCTCACAAGGGATTTCTGCATCATGTAGATTACACATATTAAATTGAATTTGATTTCCTTGCTGGTTGACATGATTGGCTTATCGCTGTATATGTGTAAGTGTAAATAAACAAATGCGTTTTCCTTATCTTTGTGGATACATGTCATAGATTTGACTGTTCTGTCTTGGAGAGCAAGCCTCACAGATGACTATAGAGTAAGAAAACATATGTCAAAAATGCTTCATAGCTCCAACTCTTACTGAATTAACAGGTGACTCAAAAGGCTGTGGTCACTATTGCAATTGCTTTCATGCTCCCAGCTTTTTTAAGGAAACTTTTAGACAGCAAAACAACAGAGTCCATTTGCCACAAGCCTAGTAAACATAATGAAGGGGTTAAGAAGAAAGAGACAATATCAAGAACGACACTGCAGCAAATTTGGCTTTCCTGAATTCACCAGTGCCAGTTATGTCAGGCCAGCTCTTCCTCCTTTAAATTAAAACAATATTTGGCCTCAGAATAGTTTTGTTCCTCAGAATAATTCCACTGGAAAATCCAAGCTGGATTTTTTCAAAAGGATAAGGGTAAGTGATTCAAAGCAACTGAAGAATAATAAAGGAGTCATATTCAGGCAGCATAAAGTCCACCAAGTCACCATGCCCAGGATTGCTTGTTGACACCAGCTCCGAGTCTGTAGAGCACAGAGAGTATTAAACTCTGGATCCTCAATGGAATTAATTCCAATCCTAAGTATTGTTGTTAGCAGGACATGCAATATTTAATTAAATTGATACCTATTTCCCAATTACTCTTGTGTAAAAAAAATGCCAGCCACAGTGTCTTAACTGTTTTGGGACTGTGGAAATTGTGTTGCTCGACAAGGCAGCAGCAGATGCCCTGGTGACTCTCAGTGTGGGTCAGCCTGCTCTCATTCCAGCCTGATACTGAAGAAAGAGTGACTTCATGAGGCTGGGCATGAGGGAGTGCTTTCCTCTAGAAAATATGCAGTACTGTAATCAACTTACTCTTTATTAGTTAGTGCAAATAGAGCAAAGTTTGCAGTACTTGCACCTTGACTGAATAGATTAAAAAATTGTAAAATCACTTTACACTTGCTCTTGGTATAGGGTGAAAAAATTAGAAATAATCCAGATGTAAAGAATTTAACACTGCTTATGAAACCTAATATCTAATTTCAGAGGTGTGCAAAGATTAGGAACAAGCAGATGACTCTTCAGATGCTCTTAGATCTGTAGCTGATATCAAAAAGGACTTAAATGTATAAATTCAATAGCCATCATGAGTAGCTAAGAATCACTTGTTTTGATGAGCCACCTTAGAAATTTGCATACAAATTTGCAAGTTTAGAAAGACACACTGTACACATTACTGGGATAGAAAGCCTGTAAAAGAGGTGTGTAATTACCTTGTTCGGCACCAGTCACATGTTCAGCCTGTGCCTCTATGATTAGTGGCAGATCAGTCAGCTCTTGGTTTTATCGTATATGGGAAGGTTTGTTTGAAGAATTGTTCATGATTTCTGTGAGTAATGTGTTTTCTCCAGGCTTCATCTTGCAACAACTGACCCATAAATCATGTTCAAAAGAAAACATTTAGAAAAGCAATGAAAAGTTGTACGGCTTGAGCCTTTTACTGACCATTGACAAAGATCTATAAATGTGCCACACATATACAAATACTGTATCTTCAATCTATTTAATTGTGTGGGGTCATCACTAGTTTTTGTAAAAGTTGCTGGTATAAATGAAATAGTCATCTTTTTGACTGTATTTGCAGCAGATCACATCTTGCTGCAACTACTCATGTATTTGTTGATAAATAAATGATGAATTTGCAACAGTCAATGTAACACAGGAGAGCAGTAAAATACAGAGCAGGAGTCAAAAAAGTTCAGATTATGGAGAAACTGTATGGCTTGAGGACCAGTGAGAAAAACAGGGCTATTTATATTGGGACAACATGACTGCTGCCTGTTTGACTTTATGGATAGGAAAACAGGAACAGCAATAGAAAATATTGTTTTCCATTAATAATCAGGAATCTTTTTTTGGTAGCACTGAGCAATCTTTTTATTATAGTAAGAGTGGGCTGGCTGCACTACTGTTCATGATTTTGTTGGGGTTGTTTGGAGGGGTTTTTGAAGTAGCCAGTAATGCTCACATGTTGCTCTGCTTTGTTTTCCTCTCTAGTTATGTAGCTCTGTTACAACTTCCCTTTCGGAAATGTGCACAGGGGTTAAATTTCATTACCAACTTATCTTCAGACGTATTAGCTTTCTTTTTAAATCCTGGCTCTTCAGCAAACCATTTCTTAAGTCTTCACGTTAGAGTCAAGGATCTGACTGTAGCAAGAAGACGATAAGCATTAAAATTTGGCTTTTTTGGACAAAAAACTGTCCTCAATTGCCAGTGATTTTCACTAGCCTTTCAAAGACACAAAAGTCCTTGTCTGTGCTGAAAATATAACTCCTGGATCCACACATTAAAATGTCATTATCACAAAGCTGTGTTTCCTCCGCATTTGTAATGAATATATCAGAGACCTAATTTCTTCAAGTCAAGGAAAGTAACCAATGCTACATTGTCAAAATTTTGCTCTTTTAAAAGGTAGTCATGCATCATACCAGAAAAAGACCCATTTTCCCTGCTCAACAAAACTGGCAAATGCACAAACAAACAAGCTAAAAAAAACCCTAACAAACCAAAAATCTAAACCAAATCCTATCAGTTCAGCTTCATTCTGTGTTTCAGACGATCAGGAACAACAACCACATATCTTCTGGTCTATACCTCCCTGGCTGTTCTAATTAATAGTGGCTTGAGGCAGTATTTATTTCTTAGCTCATGAGATAATAGGTTATTGACTGATCTGTGAGCTAATAGCCAAGGTTATGTCTCACATAAGAAATGATTGTGTGGATTGAAGTTCACCATTGATCCTGTTCCCACACACTCAGGGGGAAAATACATTTAACTGTCACATAAATAAGAATAAAAGACCCTTAATGACATTTATCGACTTCTACAGATGTGATTCCTCACCTGCACCCACCACCAGTTAGTGTGGTCACCCCAAACAGCCACGAAGCTTGCCGATAACTACACTCAGTAGTTGCAGCTCATCAGATTTCCCCTACCATAAGTAGGGAAATGGGAAGAGCTGACACGATGAAGTCGTCTGCTCTTGAAATGATGTTCTAGATTTCACTGCTTCTTTATTGTGTGCCACTGCCATCTCATCATGGCACAGATGCTGAGGAACCATGCGAAGAATGAAATACCCAAAGGAGTATTTTAAAGGGGTAAAAAAGGGTTGGAAGAGATTAAAATCAGAAACTAATGGAGCCAGAAGTGCAACACATAATTGAATGGAAATATTGAACAGTGAGCACATGATTGGAAACGCAGAACTGGGTGCAACATAGAATGTTCATTCTAATGAAAACTTCAGGATTATAAAATCTGATCTCTTTACAGAATATTTTGTGCAAAATATTTTTTTCAGTTATATCACTTTGATTGTTCCAAGTCATAACATCCTGAAGAGAAAACCTTATTGAAACATGTATTTCTGTAATGTGTTTCAGAAACATGGAGGTTTCAGTGAATTAGTATAGTTCTGCATGATGGTTTGAGTTCCTCCCAATTGGGATATTCAGAATGGCAAACTTTCTGGCAAAAAAAATATAAAACCAAATAGGATAAATGGAAATTTCTGTTTGGTTTAGATGTAACCCAGCATTAAAATGATTATTTTATAGCAAAACATTTTGAACTGTTCTAATTGCAGGCAGAACCAGTTCCACTACTATTTACCCATTCATACGGTATTATGTACATTAAATTAATTAACTCTCTATTGGGATTCATCTGGACACTGATAGTGAAAACCAAATGCAGAAAATTATCCAACACTCATAATCTTCTGTTGGTATTACAGAGAAATGTCATCCATTTTTTTGTTCTGGTCATTGATTTTCCCAGTTGTGTAGGTAATTTTCACACGATTATGGCTGGCCCTGCCCAGACCCATGTCCTGTGTGGACTCACAGCTAACACAGGCTCTTTGAAAAGTCTTTTTGAGACTACGTGCTCAATGTTTTTCAAGTGTCATAGCAGGTTGGAAATGAATCTCACCTTCAGTTTCCCAAGCCTCTGCCCTTTTCTAAGATTTCACTGAACTTTTAATTTTCAGGTGCTTTCTCAATTCAGTCAGGATTTCCTAGTTTGCTTCTTCACCTGCATGTAATTTCCAGGGAAGACACTGCTCATGAAGATACATGATGAAAACCTAAAAATTATTAATTTATTTGACACAGAAGAATTTTGGAACAGTGCTACTCAGTGGCATGCACACCTTGTTTTAATTAAGCCATGTAATGGGGAAAAAACTAATATCAAATCCAAAGAAAAGCATTTAAAACCTAATTTGCCTTAAGGTACAGAAGCTCCTGAAAAAAATGGTATTTTCTCCTCTTTCAACTATTACAGAGGCATAACATTTTTATTCTCTCATTTGTGTCAGTTAGGATAGCTAATAATGTATTATTACATGACCCAGAGCCAGACTCGCCTTGCATTAAATTCTCTTCCTTGTACCTAGTACTGCTGTTCCAACTATTTTGTGACACCCAAACCATTTCAGATACAGTTTCAATTATAGAAAAAAACAGGATTCTTGAGGAGGTGTAAATGAATCAAAGAGTTTGGCATGGTTGTCCTGCTCTGAAATAGCTGAAGAACCTCTCTGCATTTCCAGGGAATAGGCTCAAGATGCCTGTCTGCCATCCACTGAGCAGCCTTCAAGGCTTTTCTGTAATGTTAACACACTAAATACTATCTACACGCATCAGGGAGAATATGTTTCGCAGTTTAATTGTACACATTTACCATAAGTATCTATTAAGGACCATTGCCCACTCTCATTTCCTCTGAATTCAATTCAAATCCAACATCCAACAACAGCTGCAAGATCAAATCCCTACCTCAGCTATGGAATATTTGTTATATGATATTGAATTTTTCAGCCCAGGTTTGAGCAGACCATGATCATTAATGAAGAATTTCCAAATGGATGTCCATGACTTCAACAAAGTCAATGCTTAGCAAGAAAATAATCCGCAGTGTGGAAAGAAATTGGATCTATTTTGTCAGAGCAATTCATTTAAGTGAAGGACAGTGAGTATTTGTTACTTGCCATGATGTCTCTCTGCAGAACCCTAAACCCATGGGGTTTTTAACACTGAGGATCTTCCTGTAAGCCTCTTTTTACATTTCTAACAATAAATTTTAAAATTCCTGTTTTACTTTTTGGTCCAGATTTAAACTCATAAAAGAAACCTACTCTGAAACAGATGAGCTTCGCTTAATTTAAGACTAAGAAAAGTCATGTGCTGAACTTCTTGGTTGGGTGCAAAGACATGTGTCAGCTCAAAAGTCACTGGGATCTGTTCAGGGATACACATCAAAATGTAAGACTATTTCCATGAGTGTTTATACTGCTAATAGACCTCTTAAAAATAGCATAATGGAGATTGAGGCTTGTGTCTGAATATATTTTACTATTTATCCTTGGCAGCTGCACCTGGTTCTTAAATTATTCTTCTCTGAGAACATGCAGCAAAGGATGTAAAGTTCAGAGTTGAGGCTGCCATTCCCTAGAGGCTGCATTATAGCCCTTGAGTCCCATCAGACTATTTGATCTCTTCAGATTCTTGACACTACAACAAGTTTGCATGCTCACTCCTCTTGACCTCAACCCTGGGTTTCTTGGGGTTTTATAAACACGCAAGAATGAGGCAAGTAAGTAATGTGATGAATGTCTCTTTAAATCCAACCTTATTGTCCAAGTCTGAACGCGTTCAGTAGGGTCTTTTCTTCAGTAGTTTGGAATTAACTTGGCAAAGTGGAAAAAAATATCCTTAGGCTATAATTTAAGAAAGGGGATGATAGTAAAACATACCATTAATTTTGTTCAGGATCAGGGAATTGTGGAGTTTAAAAGGCTCTTAAATAACTACGATTAGAAGCAGACAATCTTTTTCTTCAACGTTTTCTAAGAAAATACTCACAGAGGTGAGCTCAGACTGAGGGCAGTTTATAATGTGATGGTTTTTTTCTCCACAATGGTTTCAGAGCAGTGTTTGTGTCCTGCTGTGCAGAATATGATCATTTTAACCACAGTAATCTTTTCATAAATGAAAGTACTCTATTCACCCAGGAAAGTTTATGAGTGATGTGCTTCCTCCTACCATTTATTACTAAAGGCAACACTGTAGTAAATACTTTTCCAAATGCATTTCATGCCTAGCAGGTAAAATATTCTGCTTTGTTTTATTACATAAGTTACAATTTTTTGCAAAAATAAATGTACATTTTAAAATGTCATTAATATCTAATGCTCACTTTGACATTGCATTGGTGGATAATTAAGCTTCTTAAGTTTGTCCCATTTGTTTTGTTTGTCTTCCCTCTCTCAAATAGTAAAAATCCTGAGTTTTTGTACTCTCTGTTCACTAACTGGGCCATGGAATATACATTTCAAAGCACTTTCTGAGCTCCCAGATGTATGCAATCCTTTGTGCCTATAGGGTAACTTCAGTGTGGTCCGTGGGCTTTTGTTGACTTACTTCAATGATTATTTTTTCCTGAGTCACTAGAAAAAACTCCTGCACTGTGTTCCCTTGCTTCAGGGCAAGGACAGCTGCAGAAATGCTGCTGGGAGCTACAAGTCTGCCATCTATAAAACCTCCTCTTATATCCCGATTTCACTCAGCTGATCATCCCTCTTTCAATGCACTAGGTTTGTTCATGACGGCACCAGAGCACTTTTACCCCTGCAGCATCACCTGATAAGCACTGGAAGAGCAGGATTTCTCACCCAGGCCCTAGCAGGCCATCTCACAGATAGAAGAGAGCTCTTGTGGTGGTAAGCACAATGACATTTTTTGTTTTGCCTCCTCCTCCTGCTTTGCCCAGTATGGCAGTAAGCAGAAGACCTTATTTCCCCAGGTTTCTTTGTCAGTACCTATGAAAGTCCTTCTATGGAGAATCCTCATGGCATAAACACACCAGAAAAACATTATCTTTTGGTAATAAAACCCCAAACAAACAAATGAACCAAAAATCTTACATTTCATACTGACTACAGTAAAATCTAGAAATAACGATATATATATATTTCACATACTTCTGGCCCTGGCAGACATGCCAGGCAACTGTAGCAGAGCTGGGTTTGTTGTGTACTCCTGAAGCACTCCAGGCTGAGAAGGCACTTAGGCAGCCTGGTGCTCCCCCCTGCGTACATATTTATTCAACAAAATTATCTACGCCATGGACTGTGTCAAGAAGAAAGCCAGAGTCACTATTTCTATTCAAGTACTGCACACAGACACAACACTGTCACATGCAATTAGTAACCACTACGTTGGCACATAATGTAAGCTGTTTGTTTGTTTGTTTTCAACTTATGTGCAGCTAATTGGACACTGGTTCAGGAGAGCTGTACCACAGGCATTTCTGCTGCGAGGAACTGGTCCCTTCTGCCTCCTCTAAGGGTAAATGAAGGGGAGGGATCTGCTCACTTTCAGACATCTTCAACAGAAACTCAGAGAGCATTTGTGACATCTCAGATTAAGGATGGACTGTGTGATCAGGACTGCAAAAAGTGTCAGGGTTCAATTTCTTAAGAATTTCTTAGTGTCTTGGAAGGACTTTATGTCTCATCTGCAATGAAGTCCTTCTCTTCCCTTGGCCTCACATGACCAATAGAAAAGTGCATGGGTTGCATACAATATTAGACCAACTAGAAATGAAAGTTTTTGTCTGTATCAATCAATGCACGTGCAAAGGAGTCAAGAGGTTCTTTGAGCTGTGGCAAATGTTCATCACATGTGAGTGCTCCTAACCTTCTCTCAGGACTGCTCCAGCTGTAAAATCCCCATTACATTGCCTCACAGTGCAATTCATATAAATGAATTACCCATATGGTATGAGAAATACAGACCTTAATGGACCTCACCATACTAAGATATTGTTGTGATGGTTTTACCGTAACAACGTTATGATTGTGTTGTGATCACCAAGTAACAGCAGACAATTATGACCTGCTATAACCAGCCGAGTTAACCTTGTAGTACTCATTAAAATATCTGTATTAGGAACAGAAGTTGTGAATTCAGGTTTGTGTACAAGAGGAAATAGCAGCATGTATAAGCCAATGGGATGGTGCTGTACTGCCATGGGGATGGAGGGGTTAGACATATGTCATAATCAACTAGTTTACCAGTAAGACCAGTGGAAAGTTAGGCTCAGTGATGTGGCCAAAGCTGAGTGAGTTTTAGAAATGAAAAATGAGGATGACTGCCTCTTTGTGGGTATGGTGCCTGCAGGTGTGCTCACAATGGCGGTGCAGCTGCAAATTTAAACAAAAATGTGGTGTATGATTCAAATGATGCATGGTACTATGAGTAATGAAGGACAGTGGTGAAAGCCAAATGAAATCAAAATAGCCAGCACCTGCTCACAAAGTGTCTCAGATTATCTACAAAACTTTAAAACCACTCTGGTTTGGGTCACAGTGAATAATTAGCTTTCCAGTTCAATATTAAAAAAAAAAAAAGAAATCAAATATAAACAATACAGCGATGGTCCCGTTGCCATATTGCACCTAGCTCACCCTGAGCAGCACATCACATCAGGGCTCCTGAAGGAAAAACGCTGAGCATTCATCTGCTTTGCATTGAAAATAATCCAGACTGGCTTTGCACTTCTTTTCTGCAATGCACTTGCCCCATTTCTTGACAGACTCTAGCCTATGTTATTTGTCTTCCCCACCACAGGCAATAAAATGATTCGCAGGGATTTTAATGTTAAAAAAGGATTTTCTGTTTCTCATTTTTCTCTGCTCTGCTGTACAGCTCCTACTGCAAGTGGTCACCTTAAACCTGTGCTGGACACAGTCTACCACAGGTTGGCAACGGTGCGGTGTGCGTGTAGGTGCCGTAGGCAGCGCCCATCGCGTTTCAGCTGCTGCCAAGGGGTCAATGCAACATGGCAGGGAGGAGAGAAACCTGATTAGAAATGGTATTACTGGATGAAATCCCTTTTTCCCCAGAATGAACAACCCCTTTTAAGTTGCAGAAGGCTCTGTGTGTTGCAAGGGTGCGGATGTCTCCGTGTCTCTCTCCTGAACTGCTCTGAAGTCTATCTTTTGTCTGTCGACACTTCATTACAAGTGGAGACTGGTTGTGCCTTGCTGATGCTGGGGAGGTCCCCTCTGCAGCACCGCTCTGCCCAACTGCAGAAATGGGTTTGTCATGTTGGATAAAAGCTGCTGAGTCTTCCTGAGGAATCCCAGGCTGAGGGATGTGACCTAAATAAACATAAATGTTCCCTGGAAAATATATTCTGGCAGAAGACTCAGCACATTGCACACATTACAAATTGCACCCAATTTTCTGTTTTAGCTGCCTGATTTTTTGTGCTGAAGCTCTTGATTTCTTTGTTGTAATTCAGAGAAACATTTTCCATGCAAAAAGTAGCAGTTGCAAGCGTTTAAAGTGTGCTAAACCATAGTATTTTCCATGGTTGTTTTTTATTCCGTGCTCCATTGCTCAGTTTCCTATTATTGACTGATGTTAGCGATATCAGCCCTAATCTCACAACTGCTTATGTGTCAAAAAGGCTCAGAAGTTTCAATGCAGTTTCAATTCTGAGCTGGTCAAATAAAATAGAAACAAAGGTGGTTATGTCACAAATCTGTGAGAGCAGTGCCTCTTTGCCCAAAGATACCTACAGGATCGTGACCCAATTTATGTCCTTTCTTGTCCTTTGCTTAAATTTTTCAGGATTTCAGAAATGGCATTTTCGATAGCTTTTCTTTCAGAATCTGCTGTTCCTTAAGTGGAGCGGAGGGTTGGAGGTTCAGAGCTTGGGCACAGCCTTGTTGTGTTTGGTTTTCTACAAAATGTTCTGGCGCTGACATGTTCAGCCCAGAGCTGTCTTGTACCCTTTCACAATACTAAATTTAACAAACTTAAACATCTGAAAAACTAAGACAGAAAGAATAAAATCATTTCAAAATCAAGCCTATAAATACTGGGAACTATAACTCAAAGATCCAGTGAGCTGGAGAGAGCTGCTCTCAGCATGAGCGGTCCAGCCCACGCATGGGCATGGAGCAGCCCAGGAGGCACCACCCAGCACTCTTAAACACCATGGGAAGACACAGCAAAGCTCCTAGCGCTTCATGGAACCTCGAGCAAGGTCTTATCCTCTCCTCTAATACTCCTTTATACTGCTGCCCCAAGCTGAGGGATGTGATCTTGCTGGCTCAGATGATCCATGAAGACTATTTGGTTTTCTCCCTCACTCTGCAAGTCACATTTCCACAGTGTAGCTCTAACAGGCTTTTTCACAGGACACAGTATCTCATCATGCTTTGAATAAATGTGTGAGAGTTTTCAGCACCTAATAGTGTCAGCCATGAAAGAGAAAGCTGTTCTCAGCCATAACCGTATGGAAGCTGGCATGCTGCTCTAATAAAAACAGCAAAAAGAGAGGCAATAGCATATTTACACCATTATAAAAATTAGGAAGAGGAAGAAAAAGATCTGAATTGGCATCATATGATGGGAATTTGTTTTCAAGCTGTGACAAAAAGATCTTGTCTTAGCTTAGAAAATCAATTTGGTTTTATCTCCTTCAATTTCCCTCCATGAACCAGGGAATAACATTCTCCCTGTAACTTCCCCAAACTTTGATAATTTTCTAACCTGGGAGCAAAGAAATTATGTGTGTTTTCTTTGAACATTTTCTTTACATACTTTATTCCATTCATATCTGGGACATGCACATCATTTGTGATTTTAAAGAAACTTGGAACTTAATGGACAATGCAAAATATTGCCATATACCAAAGTGGAAGTTGTAGAGTACACAAAATACTAAACTGGAAGTTACAAGCAATTACTATCTTTAGAGGAATGTGTCATTTTGAGGGTGATGATACCTCAAAATAAAGGAGGAATGTGAGGCTAGATCCATCTCCCATTGGAGGCAGAGACTGAACTCTCATTAAACCCAAGCAGAGGCTCAGCTATTCTCAAGCGCATATATAGTCATGTAATTGAAATACCATGGAAGAGTTAATGGAGGGAAAAGCAAATAATTAGGAATTTACCCACTATAATCTTTTAAATGTTAATTTGCTCTATAAAAATACAGATAATATCATAATCATATATTTTAAAGAGGTTGTAAGACCATTTTGAAATTAGGAGAATTTCAACCAATTGCCTTGATTTCTGCTTGAAGAAAAGAAAGCATCACAATAAAAATAAAAACTGAAAGGGATGCAAGCTCCAAAGGTTTGAGTCCAGTTCTGCCTTCCAGTCCTGAGAAACAAGAAAGACACATCTGGACTGCCCTGATGTCAGGAAAAAGTGTCTGACTGATTTCAGAAAGGCTTTTGGTCAGAACCAGGAGTCAAGATTTTGTCAAGCTGACTGGTGTTCAGGTAAGGGCTTTGGGCTGTGTAGCTATCTCAGATTAGTGTGGCAACCTGAGATTGTTCCACAAAGAACAAAACAAAACTCCCTAGAACAGGAAGCTTTTTTTGAAGGACTGTTTGAAAGACAACATGTTAAATCTAAACATTCCTGATAAAAGCTGCTGTAAAGCTCTGACTGATATATTCTAGTGAAGTATCCCCTTTTTATTGACACAAATATTAGCAGAAGGTAGCAACTGCAAGCATTATCTTTTCCCATGGCAAAGTTTTCAGGAAGCACTCTACTTTTCTTTCATGTTTTGGACAAACTGTGTAAGTCCTGTAAGAACAAAAGTTCAAGTGTACAATATTCTCCTAAAGACCCTCACAGAAAGTCTATCCTATCTTATCCTGTCCTTTCCTGACCTACCTGGGCTGTGAGAGTCTGTGAGTATCAAACCATCTAAATTCATCACTTCTGAGCTTTACTGGGAACAGAGACACATTGAAGCCTAGCTGAGCCCTTCCCTGCTAATCACAGCTGATCCCAGGACTATTCCTTACCAAGCATTTTCTCCAGGGAAGCCTGCCATTAGATAACCTGAGGACATTGAGCAGAGCTATGCCTCACTGTCCGTCTGTGGTCTTACATGCTGAGCTTTGGTGACTGCGAAAGCACTAAACAAAAGCAATGGCCATCTCAAAAGGCTATGCAACATCTTATTAGAAAGGAGAGTTGTTCTCAATATGGGTAAATGGAGGGTTGTGTTAAACATCAGAGGTCTGGAATAAAATCAGAAGTGCTGCTTCTCAAAGTGACCTTCATGGCTTGACTCATGAAGGCAGCGGAAAAACTCCTGACTTCAAACAGACGCAGCGTATTGTGGTCCTTGTACACTGTGCTGTGCTGTGCCAAGGGCTGCTCTGCCTCCCAAGCACTGAGGTGTTTTCCATCACTGCGGTGAGGTCTGGAGGAAATCCTATCACTTGTCAGCAGCACATCAGCCAAGAGAGAGAGCTTGTAGGTAGCTCCCAGCACCATAAAGACCCTCTATGCAGGAGAAAACACTGAAGCCCTCTCTCACTAGAGATTGTTAACAGCAGTACAGCTCAAGTAACTGGATCATGAAGACACAAGAAAGACCCTCAGTGGAACATATGGAGGAGGGAGAACATGATTTCCTTTTGAGTTAGAACTGTCTAACCTTCTTATTTACCATGACATGAGGTAGCCCAACCATTTATGACCAAAAAAAAAAAAAAATTTGCTTAATGAACATCTGGCTACCAGGTTTCAGATCTAAATGTGCCTGTTCAGGTTCCTCCTAATTTGGACGAGTTCTTAGGGTCATGATCCCCTTCTGAATACCCCACATGAATGAGGAGAAAGGCAGTTGACACTGACTTTCATAGACACTCTGAAGGAGGGGATTCCAGCTCAATGACCGGACAGTGTCTATCAAAACAGTGTAACCAGATGGTTACTGTCTCTGTCCTATCTCTTTACTAGAACCTGTCTGGCTCAGAAATATTGAAGACATTTCCCTAAAATCCAGCAGGTCTGATCAGGTAAGTAAAAAATTAAGCTCTGCTTTATCTGCTTTCTTTTTCTACTTAACATTCAACCACTGCCTTTTTTACTATAATGTTTAAAACCCGAATATCTAGCCAGATTTAATCTTCTTCTAGCTCTCACCTGTCTGTCACCTGAGCATCTTACATCACCACTCAGAGAGGAAGGCAGATAATACAAGAAAGACTGAGACAGCAAGAAGTTCAGGCTAGGCACCCAAACAACCTCCATCCAAGACATACCTGTGTCTTTCCTTCTCTTTCTTGCAGTCAGGTTTGTTGGGACACTTCTCCCACCCTCTCCTGCTTTAGGACCATGAAGTGGATTGCAAACACATTGAATTTTGGCTGCTCAACATAAGCAGGAAAATCTCCATAGATATATTTTTTAAATGTCTGACATCTGGCTGCAATTAAGTCTATCTGCATTAATAAAATGCATTTCTCACTCAGTGGGTAAAGATACTTTTTAATCTTTTATACCATCATCCAATAAGCCTGAAAACTGATAAAAATTACATTCATGTGCAAATAATTTCTTTTTCATTTCCCTTTACTTTTTTTTTCATCTTATTTCAATATTTTAAAATCCAACCTCTTTCTGAGTCATGTAAATAATTCCTATTGGCATTACTAACAACGAATGTACAAAAGTAAACTGTCAGCCACTGCAAAGGAGAAGATAGACATCAATGAACTGTGCTGAGATTCAGAGGGTGGATAATGACATACAGAGCCTTTCACACTATGATCATCAGTTTGTATCGACAATACTCCAACTGGCCTACAGTTATAATCATGTGGTAATTATCTGGTTGTCTGTATATGATTGCTGGTCTCTTTTTACCCCCCAGTGGAGAGGTATTCTGCTTGATGGCAATAACTATGTTCCTTTTCGCTGTCAATCTCGACCATTCGATTGAAACTAAAGAAATGGTTCTACCTCTCTACCTGGCTCTCTTTTCCTAAAAGGTTCATGTCACTCTTAGATAACTGTAAAGTGTTACCTTCTATCTTCCAGCTCGCTTTTACTGCTGTCATTTTTCATGCACTGTAACAGAGAAGGAGAAGGAACTCCTCTAGTGGGAACTAGAAAAATCTTTCTCATTGAAGACTATGCTCTCTGGCTTTTACAGTAGACTCTGATGACACAAAGGGTAGAAAAAGGTTTTCCAAGTTCTTTACAAACATCATTTCCTTATATTTCACAACCAGCTTGTGAAGTCCTCATGGACCCTGTTTATTTGGACATGCAAAAAAGAGTTATGGTGTAGCTTGTGTCTGCTGAGAGAGTTCACATCACGGGTTGTGTCATCCCTCTCTAGAAACTACACTTTGAAGGCAACTTTGTCCATCATTATCCCTCCCTGTTTCCTTCATCCCCCAGGGAGGGTAACAAGCTGTCTCCTAGCACTTCTCTGCCCATGTGCTTTGAAGACTTCTGTCAAGTAACTGTCCTGGTTTTGGCTGGAATAGTTCATTTTCTTCCTAATAGATGGTACAGTGCTGTGTTTTGGATTTAGTATGAGAAGAATGTTGATAACACACTGCTGGGTTTAGTAGTTGCTGAGTAGTGGTAGTGCTCATAGTCAGTCAAGGACTTTTCAGCTCCCCATGCTCTGCCAGTGAGGAAGTGGACAAGGAGCTGGGAGGGAGCATGGCTGGGACAGCTGACCTAGACTGGCCAAAGGGACATTCCATACCGTATGAGGTCATGCTCAGTATATAAGACGAGTTGGCCAGAGGGTGGGAATCGCTGTTCAGGGACAGGCTATTGATCACCAGGTGGTGACTAGTCATTGCATTGTGCGTCACGTTTTTATATATTCCTTCATCAGTAATGTTACTATTATTATTTCATCTTCATTGCTGTCCTATTACACTGTTTTTATCTCAACCTGCAAGTTTTTTCCTGATCCACTCCCCCATCCCACCCTGGAGGGGGAAGGTGAATGAGCGGCTGCGTGGCGCCTACTTGCCAGCTGGAGTTAAACCAATGGCAGCAACTGTAGCTCTGAGTGTTTTGCTCAGTTTTGACAGCTCAAATAGGAGAAATCACAAAGGATATTCAGGTCATTTCACTCCCACTGCCTTTGCCCTTTTCCCTGGGAAACACAGCTTTTGAAGAACATTCTAATTGTCTCTTCAGACTTCCTGGTGGTGGTAAATATATTTGTTTTCATTATTTTATTTCCCTGATCTTTGTTCAATGGAACCTACTAAAGTACCAAAGTGTTACTTGTCAATCAGGTCATCAGCTTAGAAAATGTCTAGCAACAAAGAAACATAAAATGAAGCAGCTACAGTGTAATTTTCTGATCAGTCTATTAGACATTTATTCATCAGAACAGTTCATACCTCCATTCTACTGTGTCGTCTGGCAACTTCAGACACCTGGAAATTATATTCTTTCACCAGATATAAAGTCTGTAGCTCTCATTAAAATATTCATGGCAAGTAACATTTTAGTCAATTAGTGAATTGCTAGTACTGTTAAAACATAAATCACGACCATGCCATTACCACAGTGTTGAAGAACTTGATGGACTTGCAGAAATTTTTAAATAAATATAAAGAATGGGAACATTGAGATAAGTTTGAAGCACCCAAGGGCTTCTTCTGTGTAAATGGGAATTTGTGTACAGATATGTCTATAAAGAATTTTGTAAAGAAAGTATTTTTTTAAATGGAAAACAATTCCAGTCCAGTTACAGACTAACTGGCCTAGGGTACCGGCTCATGCTGCAGGGAAAGCAGCACAGAGTGCAACCTCCATCCAGGACCGTGAGTAAGACCCCTCTGGGATCTGACAGCCCTACCCCAGGTCATGTAACTCTGGATTTATTTTCCCTACCCGGATGGCAATCACTGCCATGCACACCCCACATATCCCAGTCACAGCTGAGGAACTACCTACACAGAGTGTTAATTAGAGCAGCCACTGTGTATTTAAGTTTAAAAAACCCAGCATTCTGGCAATCCTACTTAAAATAAAGATCTTCCTAGACTAGAGTCAGCATGGTCTGGAGTAGAACAATCCTTTACGTGTATTTGAAAGGAACTGAGAACACCCAAAAAGAAGATAATTTTTCTGTGACAAAACCCAGTGATTTCACCTGGGACCTGCCATGTAAGGAAGACCAGGACTGGTACTTGTCCACATGCCCCTGCCCCTGTATTATCTACTACTAGTGTGACCTGAATTAAAGACATGAAAACATGAATTAACCCTTTTCCTAGGTTTGATCAAAAGCTTAATGAATTCTATAAAATCACTTCATTGACTCCTGGTGTTCAACTCAGGCTTTTGGGTGCGAGGATATGTATACAAATGGACTGGTTCAACAGTCTTAAAAAAAAAAAAAAAAGGCAGAAATACTAAAAAAAAACCCCAAACAACAAACTTCAAAATGAAATTACTTTCCATTATTGTTTTTCATCAGAAGCCTTTATAAACAAGGCTTTTCACAATTTTACCCAGCATGTAACTATCAGTATCTTAAACAGTAGTTTAAAAATCCAAATATTTTTATGTAATTTAACTATTCACCACATCATAATGATTATAGATCATTCTGTTCTCAAATTAACTTTGAGGAACATTTAGATACTCTCTGAAAAATGCTCAGAGGACTGTGGAAATCTCTAATTTCTACATCAACAGAGAGCTTTGCATGCTTGGTTAAGTCTGGAACTGCCTGTTCCTAATTTGTTTCTCCAGACAAGTATTTATTTGATTCACAGCCAGTTTCACAGATGCTTTTCAATGTATTGTCATCAAAGAGCCTGGATGCAAAAAGAGAAACTCTGAGTTTACTTCCCCATGCGTTACTAGTAAAGTACTTGGTTATTGGACCATTCAGTTAACGGTCAGCGGTCTGTGTGTCTAGGCTTATATAGAGCCTAACCCTACATATATAAAAAGCCCATTCATTTTGAGATGGTTATTTAGTAGTTAAAGAGCAATTGTCTATGGAATTAATAGCACAGGTGGGGGACTTTGCTGTAAGAAAAACATTTCTTGTATCTCTTTTCATGCTAAGTAGCAAATTCTTGACACTGAACAAGAAAAGTTGGCGGGTTTAGAAAGAAGGCTGAGTATTAAAAATAAAAAGATCAACAGGCATGAAAAGAGAAGCGATAAGGCAGAAATGCAAATAAAATGGATCAGAGATCTTACAGAGCAGTGGTGCCAGATTATCAGTGGCAAAGCCAGTGGAGCTACCCTGCCTGCAATGAGAATGCCTGCCTCAGCGAATCCGTATGCAAAGCCAGCCATACGCAATTGATTAATTCAGCTATTGCTATAAACTAGAAAATAAATTGTTCCATTAAAAAAAGACATTTTAGCATCAGCTATGATCACTGAATCTCTTTCTCTGACTTTTCTCTGCTTTCCATTTGCGACGCATCCTTCCCCAACTCCTTGGAATGTTCCGGTACATTTTAATTACCCGGGGTTAGCCACTGCCACTGAGCTGTGGGCAATGCAATGAATCAGCTTGAAAGTACAGCAGCTCATGTGCAACTTCTCTTGCTACAGATTACTACATTAAAGAATACTAGTCACCCAGAAAAT
The DNA here is from genome assembly GCF_000690775.1 of Eurypyga helias. Lineage (NCBI taxonomy): Eukaryota > Metazoa > Chordata > Aves > Eurypygiformes > Eurypygidae > Eurypyga > Eurypyga helias. Next base: position 20,733 of record NW_010239028.1, on the reverse strand, counting down.
CCCAGGAGATATCATCATCATGCTTTAAACTGATTTTGAAAACCGTAGGTTCAAATTTAAATATGTTTCTTACTGAATTTGATTTACCACCAGAGACCCAGCATAACTCGGGTCTTGTATGTAAGTCCATAGACAGCTGTGTAGAGCTCACGGAGACGGTTTCAGAAAGATTATGAATAAAGCTGTCAGAAGCCTGTCCCCACAGGGCCATTCGTTTGTCCACAAAATGACAGTGTTAATACTGTGTTTTCAACAGCTTTTTTTCCATAAGCATGGACATGATTTTGAGCTCCTATGAAGTCCAGGCAGCCAGAAATTGTAGCCAGGTCCTGTGGTGCCATTTATCCTTGTCATTACATCCTCAGCTGTTAAGAAGTAAAGATCCAGCTGCCAATTAAAGAAAGAGTAACCCTTAAAATAGTTTAACATGTGCCTCAAGTTATCTGCGCTCCGTGGTCTAATCCTGGTCCCAGGGAATTCTGTGAAAGCTGCCTGACTCCACTGAGATCCTCTCCTGCCCAAACTGGGGCAGCTGCATTAACACAGCTGAGGCTGGAAAACCCATGCTGTAATGGGGTCAGGAGGAAAATCAAGGTCATTCTGTGCAATAATTTTTGAAGGAAGCACCCAAGTGCCATGAGCTACATACTGGGATGTACCCAGGAATTGCAAATAAGGATTTGGCACTATTTGAATAGGTATGAATGCACTTTCAGATTTATATATGTAGCAAAATATAATGACTGTTGAAACAAGGAAAGCAATGCCTTTTTAAAATTGGAATAGCTGTCATTCGTTCTGACTGTCTGAATTTGTAATCATTTTTATCAATTTAATTTCATTTATAGTAATTTTTTGTGACAGCACCTTTCTCAGGTTCAGACCCAGCTGAACTCAATTTATTAAAGCCCTGGGTGTTCCTCATGCTTGATTAATGAAAATATCAATATATTATATGGAATTTAGCAAAAGCAGGAAATGGAGATTTTTGGGAAGGTTGATACCATGTAGAGAGGACTACTGAAACTGCCAGGAGAAAAGGCAGACAAAACAAAGCTGAACTTGCCAAGAGAGATCAGTGAAGAGTAAACACCGTATGCCTGATAAGTTGGAAAATGAAGTCAGACGGCACAGCAGGCTATCTCCAGCAGTGTGCACGTCTCCCAAAAGCTTGACAAAGAGCTGGCAGCGTTTCAGGGTTCCCAGAATATGGACCCATTAATCACATACAAATAAGTGGGTTGTGAACACATTTGAATCAGTTGATCTATGCAAGTCTGCAAAGCCTCACTGTTCAGAGCAGTGGGATCCACTGGCTGGCTCAGATGGGGATGGGGCAGGAAGGGGAGTTCCTCCACGTCAGGAGTCAGGCTACTGCTGCTCTCTGATGTCATCGTATAACTCTGTTCCTGCCTAGCCACCGGTGCTCTCTCATTTTGTATTTTTAGCTATTTGTTGTAAAAGGATTTGGAGAAGCCAAGTTACCCTGGTTGTAGTTAATGTCATCTTCTACCCAATCTCTTTCAAAACTAAGTGAAACCAAAACGTAAGGGCAAGGAGCAGCAGCGTGATGGTTACTTGCAGACACTCGCTATGAGTGTCATTCACTTACATGCAAAGAGATGACCCAACTTCGATCCATCACCCTATTCCTACCTAAGTCCCCAGTTAAGTCAGTGGGACTGACTAAAGTGCTTCTGAGCAGATTTAAGTGAATCTTAAAAAACCCCAGATCTCATGCCAATCCCCTGGTTCCTCATTGCAAGACAATCCAGGATTGCCTCTTAGCCATGACAGGACTTTCAAGGCAGATGTGATGGGGATAACAAAATTATCAGATGTTTCCTGGTTCCTGGATGGCAAACCGAGCTAAGAAATGCTGCTTCAGGATTACTGGCAAATCACATAGCCTGAATTAAGTGCTACCAAGAGCTGTGACCCTTGCAGCTTTGGCTTCTTGTTCTTTGCCTCAGCTCTGCCTTTCACTACATCCTTCAAAGCAGAAAATCATACAACCCTAAGTGACTTCCTCCAGATCTTTAAGTTCATCTACATGAATATCTGTAGATACATACTTTCAAGTGTTGCTATTGTAAAGCAAGGACAGGGATTATTTTGCCACATGAAAAGGAAATGACCACTGAAACGCAAAGCCAGATTTTTTTTTTTTTAAATAGAAAACAAAAGGTCTATTCAGCTCTATAATTCCCACATGAAGCCAAAAATTCTCCTCAATATTTGTGGTTACAAAACAAACCATACACCCTATTTGTACAATGCATATATTTACAGGAGAAACCTAATCTCAAGGGGACATCATGATTGTTATGACATTGAACTTCCCTTCTTCTCCAAGTTCACACATTCAACCTTCCCTTGCAGCATGCTAAATCAATGCATGCAAATCCTTTTTCACAGCTCTGGTCCCACTTAAGTCAATGGCAAAACTCCCACCAAATCAAATGAGAGTATAATTAAGCCCTTACATTTTAGTAAATTACATGCAAGTAGCTCAAAAACCTATAGACTGAGTAAAAATTTGGTATGTAGATGCTGACGCAAAGCAAACAGAAGGATGTGCAAAAGGAAAGAATCAAGTTTCACATGTATTTTGGCCAAGTCAAATCACCTAATTACTAATCCTGCTGTTTCAATAAAGCCTTGTTAAAGCAAGTCACCTCATATTCAGACCTGCCTCTGAAAAAATACCCTCCTTATGTCTTTCAAATTCAGGATAACCGATCTGCAAAAGATCAGATTCTGTCCCCCTTCTTCATGCTGACACTAACTTTCTGAATAGCAGATTGCTAATTTGGGGTTGCAAGTATCTGCTTAACATGTGGCTGCACCAGGTCCAAAGCAGACAAGACCCCAGGATTACTTCTGCAAACCCATCGTGTAAGGTGGCTGTCCCTAGCAGTAAGAAACGTTAAACCTCAAGGATGTTTCCCCTATGGAAGGGGAAAATATCTGGCCCTAGTTTAATGAATCTGTCCAGTAAAGAGCAGAACCAGAGGTTTTCCATACAGATTATGCCCAACTCTGTGTGCGATTTGTAGGGAGAGGGAAGAAGTTCCCAGCATGACATGGTTTGTCAGAGTTAGAGAAATCATTTTTTCCCCAACTCCATGGATGAAAGTGGTGTTTCAGGAAAAACACAGTTTGATGTGACTTAGAAACCAACACAAAACCATTGCTTGCCGGAAGCATGCATAGGCTTGTCATCCTTCTGTAAGTATTAGTTTTCAAAAGTGGCTTTAGAACATCTTCCAAAACTTTGCAAACTGAGCTCGAGGTCCGTGGGAGAGCACCCTGGATGCCCTGCTCACCATCCTTTTCATTTCCCCTTACTGTTTCGTCCCTTCCCTGCTGCGGTCCCCCGCCTTCCTCTGCCAATGCCCCCACACGAGTGGTGCCACATCCAAGAGGCAGTGCCATGGTGGGTGACAGTGAGCTGCTTTCCTGCGGGAAGCCCCGCAGGGACTGCTGAGCCTCGTGCAGCAGAGGCGGGATGCAACGCTTTCCTCAACGTGAGCACAGGGCAATGAACAGGAATAGGAGTTAATAACTCTGCTAAAACAAAGGACTGAAAGTAAGAGGAAAAGGAGAAGGAAGATGCTCTGCTAACAGGGTTGCCTTTTCCAGGTATATCCCCTGAAACACTGGTCTGCATCTGGGGGTGCACGGCAAGACCCACTCAGAGCCACTCGCCCTGCTTTCCAGCCACGTGCTGCTAACGGTGAGGCTTCCAGCAGTGAATGAAGTGAGCAGCAATTTAATCTGGGAGTCTGAAAACAAGAAAATATCTTTGTGCCAGCCTGGACTTGGTTTATCATTGTTTTCCTTTTAAATCTCTTTGCATTACCTTTCAGAAAAGAAATAATTTGCTAGAGGGACAATTTTGCCATGTATATGTAAAATCGTCCACAGAGCCCTGGTGGATGTTCTATATCCTAATAAGCAAGAAAAATAAGATGAAAGTGTGAAAGTATCAGCTCCCAAGTGATGTTAGAGGGATAAATACATTTGTAATGCATCTGTATATCTTTATACATGAACATTTGGACACACACAAATACATATTTATGCATGCTTTCTACATATATATGTAGGAAAGCAATATTGAGTTATAAAGAGTAACTTTAGTCTCAAATTGACATGCAGAAAAGCAAGGCAATTGCCAGTAGACCTAAAGAAGGTGACAGAAGCTACAGAACCACTGGAAATCTTTCAGAGCTCTGCAGACTAACACACACCACTAGAAAACTGATCTTCAGGTTTTGGTTGTAGGTGAGCATGAAGGATCACTAGCATGGAACGTATGACCCCTGTTTAGTAGTGTGGAGGAGTGCAGGCAATCCATGCCTGCCTTTGCATGGCACAGGGCAGCTCCTGGTGCCTAGGCTGCAGCAGGGGACTGTGCAGGCAATGTCCCTCTTGGGAGGGATCCCACAGCTGACGCTGGGCGCGTGTCAGAAGAACCAGAGAGCAGCAGCGCTACAATCCCTGCTCTCATTATACACAGATCTAGTGACCTGCTTTGTCAAAAAAAGCCCTGAATCAGGTGGGGTGGCTGGGGACCACAGCAGCAGCTACCCACCTCGTATCTTTGTGCTGTCCCTTCACCCGGCAGAGGTGCAGCGTGAGAAGCAAGGCAGGGAAAACTCTGTGTCTGCATGGCACAGGGACACCCTGCTGCTGCTAAAGCCTGTGATTTATTCACTGAATGAACATCAGCTTCTTTTCCCGTTGCAGGATGGTGTCTGAGGAAAGTTTTAGTGCTGTCACCCTCATACAACTTGCTGTCATCGTGCCTCCTGTGAAGCATGTGGCAGCAGGGCAGCAGACAGGGACGCTGCTATGAACTGGTGTGTCAGTGCAATTTAAGCATTTCACAGCCAGATCCTTGGCACAGGTTTTGATGGAAGTCAGTGATGCTGCACTGATTTACATCAGCTATAATTTGGGCTACTTTGTTTTTGGAGAGCTGGACAAGATGCTGAGAATTAGTCTTCCCTCAAATATGAACAAAAGGAGGACCACACAAAAGATGGTACAGGGACTGCCAGGCCACACAAGCTGGTGACCCCCAAGTATCTGTTTCTAGACAGAGCAGGAAGATGTCACCTCCCTTTACTTTAAACATCCAAAATACAGATATTTGCATGTAATCTGTTTGAACTTGTACTCCTTTAAGTCAGTGAAAAGAAACCAGACCTCATATTGAAGTCTCTCTCTAGGATGAAATTACTTGCATCCTGACAATGACTTTTAGGACAACCTCAATGTAGCCTGAATATGAAGAACTCAAACTTAATTATACGCACTGAAGAGAAAACAAGACCATCTAAACACAAACACAAGCTTTCTCCTACAGTTTTATGTCCCAGTGATTCACATTGAAGAGATACTGTTTTCTTTCAGGCATTAACTCTTGAGATATAAATAAGAAATAAAATTTCTGGACCAAAGCATCCCTGCCAGTGAATGGATAACCTTTGTGAACAAGCAACAAATTGTTAATTTCAGCAGTCAGACCTTTCCTATTACAAAAAGACATTATGACGACTGTTTCAGTGGCATCTCATACAGCTCACATCCTTTTTAGCTGGTGTACAAACACTGGGGCAGCTCCCTATCAAGGTGCTTTGTAACCTCCCTAACACCACGCAGACAACGCCGCTGTGACAGTCATACACACAGATGCACTGAGCAGCCTTAAGCCGATAGAACAACTTGTCATTTCCAATACAGTTAGACCAGTGCTTTAACAAAGAAAAAACCCTTGCAGACATCCCCACCTGCCACTGCCTTAACAAAGAAAAAACCCTTGCAGACAGCCCCACCTGGTCAGAGCAAACCCCTAAGCAGCTGTGGGTCTTTCCGCTGCCTAAAGCCAAAGCTGGAGGAGCAGAGGGCTCCTTTGCCTGGCACCTGGGTCAGGGATGTGAAAGGTGAGTTTAAAACCCCTTGGGGATTTCCAGGGAAGCTTGAAAATTCTCCAAAGAGGAAAAAACTTCTGCCTCGCAGGTGCCCTATTGTGTGTTGCTGGGAGTTATTCTCTACAAGTTTTAGGACTATGAGCAGGTTTTTGTTTTCTTCTGCCTGAAAATGTTTTTTTGAATTTGCAAACAATTCCTTCACATTAACTCTTGAACAAATTTATTATTTGCAAACCCTTTCCCCCAGTTCTACTGTCCACGTTTCATGCCATTAGTACAGTCAGAAGCCTGTTTTACAGTAAAGTGTTTACTGGTTTACAATAAGCAAGTATTTTGGTGTAAAAAGAACTCTATAAAATACACCCTATTAGACGCCTAAGAAACAGCCCCCGCTTTACATGGTAATCCCTTTTTTGTTGTAATCAAGCCTAATTTCCCAACACCCAGACAACAATTTCAGGAGCTGTTGGTCCACATGGTTGTAACCTAGAATACAGCCCCCAGAACTGTATGTTTTTATGCATGTGTTCCTTCATTTATGCTGATGATGCAGGAAGTAGGTAGAATTCCCTTCCATGCCTCAAAGTCATGCACCAAGATTATATTTTTCCATATATCTGCGTGCTCCTAATATAAGGAAATTTAGTGCTCATCAGTTTTCCTGCAATATTGTTTTCCTGCAATATTTTTTTCAGAATAAGTGATCTAGGACAGTTTTTGCCCATCTGGTTTCCTGCTCATGAAAACACCCTTCCTGGATGATGGCTAATTAGATAATATAATAGTTTATCCTCATAATGTACTGATTTACTTAGTGACGCAAACAATGTGCGTGTGTATTTATTCATGTGGTTTATGTAACTGCATATAGATTTTTCAGCGACTGTGAAATAATTATAATAATATTGAATTAGCATAAACATTGCATTTTGCAGCTCAGGAAGCAACCCCTTTTGATTTCAGGGGGCAAAAAGAAGTGGGAGGATGCTTAAACATTTGAGAATGAAACACGCTTATTAACTGTAGCTCAGTTTATGAACTTCAGAAGTTAAGCATTAGCTACAAAAATCTTTTAATCAAGAAGGATCAAGCCTCTCCACTTAAATGCATTATCCAAATTTGCAGTCATCTCTAGTTAATGAGTCAGTCTGAATTAGCCTTTCAAAAGAATTAAGGGAAAAGAATCAACACTTTGATGGTGTTTGAAGCACAAGTTGAAGTAATTGAATCAATGTGTTAAATCTTATATGAGATCTTTTAATATGTAAACCAGCAATTGAGAACTACGTGGCTGAAACTACATGCAGTGGTTAATTTTGATGAATTATTCTGTACAGGGAGGTTCCCCACAATAACAACTTACCTGAAAGAAGAGTTTGCACTCACTCACTCACCTCACTCGAAAAAGGTGCAATTGGGGTTGAAACGTGCCGGTTCCTCCTGTTACATTCCCCTGTAAATTCAAGATAGATTTTATCCTTTACTTCAAGGCTCATCCATGAATATGTTGCGAGAACAAGATTTCTGGGGAGTCCAACTGGGAGGGTTAATAAAACTTTTATCTTCCCAGGTCTCTGGGATAGGTTCAGTTAATGCTCTCTGCATTCACATTATAAACCTACTCTGAAGTCCAACAAGGCCATTACATTGGGAATTTCCTACAGTGGGAGAAATCCTGTCTCCTCAAGGAGTAGTTTAATTAAACCTCCTTTAATGACAATGAACCAGATCCCTCAAGATGCTGTTGAGAACCTGTACATGTAGGTATATAAGGGCTGGTCCATAGGACCTCTTTGAGCAAATTTCCTACCAGAATGAGTTGCTAAACGGAGGAGAAATCAATCTCATTGAGTCCTTGTGTTAGTCCTAGTCTCCTAGCTGCTGCCTCTCTGTATGTAACTCTCTTTGAAGCAAACAAGACCTTCCTTTTGTAGGAAATTTCATTAATGATCAGAGTTAATTTCTGTAATTAAGGTCTGATGAAACAACCAATCAAGCACTTTTTTCAATCAAGTGATAACTTCAAAACTATCCATATGCCTGAATGTCACCTGTAAAACCACCATCTTTTTATGCTCTCCATCTGTGAGTGGCTTTTTTCCCTGCAGAGCTGAAAGGACAAACAAATCTGGCATCCAAACCCAGATCTGAAAAAAATACAACCAAGTTCTTCAGGAAGGGAAAATTTTTTTCTGTTATGGCTCATGAAAGCTGCAGAAATGCACAAAACATTTCTGATTTAAGAGCTCTCTAAAAACTGTGTGCTACTGTCATGGTTTAACCCCAGCTGGCAACTAAGCACCATGCAGCCACTTGCTCACTCTCCTCCCGGTGGGATGGGGGAGAGAATCAGAAGAGAAAAAGTGAGAAAACTCATGTGTTGAGGTAAAGACAGTTTAATAAGTAAAGCAAAATCTGTGCACCCAAGCAAAGCAAAACAGGGAATTCATTCACCACTCCCCATGGGCAGGCAGGTGTTCAGCCATCTCCAGGAAAGCAGGGCTTCATCACACATAACAGTGACTTGGGAAAACAAATGCCATCACTCTGAACATTCCCCTTTTCCTCCTTCTTCAACAGATTTATATGCTGAGTACAACACCATATGATATGGAATATCCCTTTGGTCAGTTGGTGTCAGCTGTCCCAGCTGTGTCCCTTCACAGTTTCTTGTGCATCCCCGGTCTACTTGCTGGTGGGGTGTGGTAAAAGGCAACAAAGACTTTGACTCCGTGTATGTACTGCTCAGCAATAACAAAAACATCCCTGTGTTATCAACACTGCTTGCAGCACAAATCCAAAACACAGCCCCATGCCAGCTACTGTGAGTAAAATGAACTCTATCCCAGCCAAAACCAGCACAGCTACTCAGGTACCACACTGTGAACTCACTGGGAAAGTGAACACACAAATAAACCTAAAAATAGAAGCTCTTACCCAAAATGAAATACGGAAGAGGGTCAAGTATGAGCTGTCCAGGGTTGTTTTAGACACAGTCTGGATAGACATCCTGTCCTTGCACATCCGGGATCGAGAGCAGGAGCTGAAGGACAACCCAGAGCTGTGCAAGAGACCAGCTTGTTTAATACCTCCTTCATTCAGACAACAGATTGCATGAGTTTCCTCATTTGTTTGCTCTGTTTTTTTCTCCTCCTTCTCTAAATTGTGCCTAATTAGAAATCTGATAAAATCTCCTCCTCTTCTCTGGACAGAAAATCTTTCAAAAACCAGAACATGGAAAAAACAGTCCAAGGAGTCATCATTTCACTCATGTTAGTGGAAGCAAAGGGAAAGCCCCATCCAGCATCCAAGTGCCCTGAGCTCACTGTGAGCTGAGGCTGCAGGTCACCCCTGGGAAAGGGGGACAGCATCTGCTTGCCATGAAATCAACCCCCAGACAATGCTCCTGACTCGGTGGTGCAGAGCTGCAGCCGCTGGCCAGAAACACTGCTATGCTTAGGGACCTGGGTGCCCACAGGTGACTGCCCGTGGCTGCTGGAGTCCTCCTGTCCTCCATGTCCCCTGCCTGGAGCAGGCTGCCACAGGCCTCCTTTAGGGAGAGAGCAGAGGGTCTCGGGTAGGATGCCTGCTATGCAGAGATTTGGGGTTGGAGAGACACTAGTGAGAGATAAAAGACAAAGCTTTGGGCATGGTTAAAACCAGGTTTTCCTTCCAGCAGCCGGAAGAAAAAAAAAAAAAATAAAGGGTGGGAAATTCCATGCAGAATAGTGAACATCTGAAAAAAACATTGCATAATATAAACACATTTTCATGTGGGAGAAATAAACATTGACAAAATTCACATGTCTGAAGGGAATTTAATTGAAAGATGAAACGTAAGTCAAGTCTCAGAGGCCCAACAGCAAACAATATCATGCATTGAGAGTAGCAAGTCATGCCCCTGCTTGGATTAGACTTTGTTCAAGCACGTGCCTTGCGCTGGCAACGCCTGATTAGACTGCTTGTAAGTAATCTGAGACCTCTTACTAAACATGAATTTTTGAAGTTTGTTTTTTATAAAAAGACAAAATACACATTGAAGCAAGTAAAAAATGGTTATATCCAATCATTTTTCCAGCATGCAGGTACATTTCACTGATCACCAACACAAAAAAAAATAGACCGCACTGGGTTTTGGAGATGGGAAATGGAAAAGTTCTATTAGGTCCTCTTGCCCAGCTCCCAGCTAAATCAGAGGGCTTTTTCTATGGATTGTTTACCCAAGTTTTCTAGAAAATTTTCCTTTGGACTAAATACTGCATAATGTTCTTAGTAATATCAATATTTTTCCTGACCTTAAATAGCTGGATGTATTTCCATGTGTTTATCCTTTTACTGGTAGATAACGGTATAAGGACCCTGTGGCAAAACAGTCCAAGACCAGCTTACATAGCTCCCTCTGAAAACTCAGGTGACATTGACAGCCCCCTCCACATCTCCTAGAAGAAAGGGTTAGGGGGTTATTTAGAGCTTGGGTGCTGAGAGAGCTTCTGAGCAAGGGAACAAGCCTGGAGATGGGTGCCTGCAGCAGAGGTGGCCTTGCCTGGGAGAGTTCTCTGCTCCCCTCTGGGCACAGGCGGGATGTGTGCCACTGGTTCCTGGGTACTACAGCTACAAAAGCAACCACAGGGCAAAACAAGGAGGAAATAAGATGATTAAACCTTCAGAAGCATGGCCATGGGCATTAGCGGGAGTGTTGCTGAGCACAGCAAGGTACTGTTTAGAGAAAAGAAAACTCTCAATATTAACATTAAATCTTATGGGGTTTTCTTTAAAGAAGCACGCTAATATTGTGCTTCAGAGTTATTAAGGGTATTATAAATCATGTCAGAGAAATGTGGGTCACATTCTGAACTAGTGGTTTGCCGCATAAGGGAGCAGGGCAGTTTCCAGCAGCCCTGGTTTCAGCTCCACCCTGGCACTGGCAGGTCCTAGCGAGGGAGAGAAGGGATGCTGGCAGAGCAGTGTGCGAGCAGGTCTGGCCTCGCTGGGGTCAGCAGCACTACTCCTGCTGGCACCACCGTCCTTTCCCATGC
>NW_010239028.1:0-9724 GCF_000690775.1 Eurypyga helias | reverse complement strand
ACTGCTCCCAGTGAAAGAGGAGGTGTGATATACCTTCTTAGCATTTCCCTTATTTATTAGCAGAGGTTTCCCAGCAATGGGGTATAGACCCTGTTTCCAGCTGAACTACTCAGTGAAGTGGAACAGGGCATGGAGGGGGCCCATGGGAAATCCCAGTACAGCATAACGCAGACATTGAGGAATACTAAAACTGTATTTGTACTTGTTTGTTTCAGATTTCATTTTTAATAAAGACAAGGGAAGAGACAGAAGTTGGGAAGGTAAAGAGCTGAACTGTTATCATTTGACTTCTGTAATTAGATTAATGAAATGTCAGAGTATCCAGGTCTGGACACAATAGAAATACAGAAATTACAACGATGCATCATGCTGTGAGGGTAATTAGGGAAGCAACGACATATTTTAGCAAATATTTTCTTGATCTCTACTGAGAGGAAAGATGGCAACAGGGGAGTGAGGAGACACAGCCTATTTTTCTTCATTGTCTCCCTTAAAACAGATTGAATTGCAACTAAAGTTTGTATCTCAGCTTTCTTCAGGCAAGAAAAATGGTAAACTGGTATGAGTACAAGACTTAACCTTTCTTTTGATCACAGTAAACTTGGGGTTTAACACTGAAAAGCTAATGTATTTGACTGAAGTAATTTAGTAGGGAATTATTGTATCACTGTGCATTTTTTTTACAAGTAGCAGTATTGGTTTTCATTTTCTGTCTACTTTTAACATTCCAACCCCCACCCCATCCCCCCACCCGAATTTTACAGCAGTTCCATTTGAATTTTTGTTTCTAATAATATAATTAATTTTGTTCACAGAAAAACTCAGAACTAAGAATTTCTACATACCTGAAAAAAACCAACTCTCTGATTTAGTAGGTATTTCTGGTATATACATCATATCAAACACATATTAATAGCCCATTAAAAATAAGCACAGCAAAATAGCTCTGTGTTGCTGTGTTTCATCACAGAGAAGTTGTAGCCATGTCCATGTGATAATAGCTGATTCCAAAGAATTCAGCCAGTAGGCAGGGCCATGCCAGACCAACCTGGCTGTGGGAGCAGCTGCTGGCTCGCTCCCTCCATGCAGGACCGCCTGGAAGTCCCAGTGCTGTTCCACAGAGTTTTTGATGCTATTGCTCTATTTCTACCTTTTCCATGTGGCTCCTTGCCTATGCCCTGACTCTATTGACAAAAATCTGCATTTTGTGCTGGTCCTGGCATGATGCATCTTCTTGTTGAGCCATGGGGTCTGGGGGAGGGGGCTAACACTCATTGGCTGAGGGCTGTCTTCTCAGCCAGAGGCTGTTCTCCAGTGCAAGGATGCCCAGGCTAGTTGGAAATGGGATTACTCACATACCAACTGCTGCTCACAGCTTCCCGGGGAGACATAATCTACCTGGCTGCTCGGCAAACGGCGCACCACAGCGAAGATTACGAGCTCAGGCTGTGCCTTCCACCACCATGGCATAAACACTGTCAGCTCGCAAGCAACCCCAAAGCTACCAGCTACATTCAAGAGCTACAGCTTCTTCACTTATAATGCGACTGACTCCTCCCCTCTGGCACCCATCCCTAAAGGGAGACCTGTCATACAGCTCCTGGGCACTGAGGGTAGCCAACAGAGAAGCTGCAAAGGCAGTTCAGAAAAAACTTGACTCACACTAAACGAAGCACTTAAGTACAATGTCGCAATACTAATAAAAGCCTTGAACTAGCTTTATATAACTGCTATCTCTACGCTGGCTCTTCTGCACCTGCAGGGAAGCAAGTCTCCTGGGAAAACAGTGCCACGCGATGATTTGCCAGGAGGGGTGAAGTGCTCACCACAGTTGTAGCGATAACCTCGGCCCCAAAGCTGAATGTTGATCGCGGAGGGGCTGTGCAGAGACACAGCCAACGAGGGCTGCGACTGGGCTGAATGTCAATGCTCTAGAAATACTGCGATTATGGTCTGGGAAAGTTTTCTTCTTAATCATCCGGGTGTCTATTAAAATGCAAATTGTCACAGCAATTAAGACTAATTAAAATAAATAATAAATGATAATAAGCGACCAAACCAGTCTATTTCAAGGCAATGAAATACAAGCTTTTTTTTTGTTCTTCATTATGACCTAGTTAAATGTATTCATTTACCTGGAAATGTAAGATCTTGGATTCCAGGACGATAGGTACCTCACCATTTTTTTCTCCTCTCTCCCTTTCTTGAAAAGATAAATCTGTTGTGCTTCATCTCTTTGAAAAATTGCTGAAGAAAAAGCCAGGAATAATTAGATCTGATGAGGCTGTAAACATTTTTAGAGAAAAATAGAATCCCCTTCAGAAATCATCAAAGTAATTATTACACTACAGGAGCTCTAAGCTTGAGAACAAAGTAAGAGAAGAGTATTTGTTTTGGAGATTATTTTATTTTGGTCAGAAAATGCTGTGTAGTCTGTTTCTTATTTTCCTTTAATAATCTTCTTTCAAGCATGGTATTAACCTCCACTAAACATTTCCTTTTTCAGTCTGGGCTTTACTATTTGAAAGAAACTGCACCTATTTCTATGCACATATCACTGTCAGACTGTATGTTGTCTCAAGCACAGATAGACTTTCAGGTGCAGGATATTTTTCAGAACCTTGTCAGCTCACAGACACAGGGCAGCCGTAGGACCATAGGATGCTGCAGGGTTTGAGGTGTCCCTGGGACTGATGCTGGAGGGTGGTGTTAGGGTCCTTTGTGGGCAACTAAGCAGGCACACCAGCCCAACAGAACCTTGGGTTTTGGATGTGCTGGATACCTAATATCCAGGGAAAGTCAAAAGAGCCATGGAATAAGCTTTACCATCAAGTGAAGACCAGGAGATTTCAAGGTTGCAGAGCTCAAAAACATGATTTATTTATTTATGTTATGAACACTCTTAAAAGATTGTGCTTATGTTACTGCCAAATATTCAGCGTATTTTTGATACCAAGGGCTTGAGGACACCAATTTCAAACAAATACATATCAAGTCAGCTACATGTTCAGGAAGAGCCTCCTTGACTCCAAGTTTCTCAAAACCTTAGAGTACAGCCAGTGACAAATACATCTTAAATTTAAGTGAGCTTAACCTCTTCCCTAATGGCCACCTCTAGATAATATTTTGGGGGCTTTCTGATTTCATTCTAGCTTGACCTGTGCAAACATGTCCAAACAGACCCATCTCTCTCAGCCCTTGCTCTGATACCAAGGGTTTTGTGCGTGTGACTTTAATTGAAGCAAATAAAAAACAATGCATTTTAAATGAAAAATAATTTCCACCTGTGTTACTGTAGATACAGGTGTGGAAACACTGAGTTTGCTGCATGATAGGCGTTTTTGCCTTAGTGTTGTTTTGTGACTCACACTTCTTGAGCAAACAACTGCTGCCATGCAAATAGGAAGCCTAAATCTCCCAATGTACATGGTAACCTCATTGCAGAATGTGAATGACTCATATTAATTCATTGCATTTCATAACAACCCTATGAGAAATAAAATTGTCATGATAAGGACGTGAGGCACAGAGATTAAATGATTGAACTAACTCCCATAGACTGGTTTTTGACAGAGCCAGAAAATTAACTCAGAATTTCTCGGTCCCCATCCAATATTTCAATCTCAGCATTAGCATTATTCAAGTAACCTCTCTTCGCAGCACAGTGATTGTGGAAGGAATGGGCCATTAGGGATTGCTGCTGATATCGTATCCCCCCTCAGATAAGGGCTTTGTATCTTCTCTCTCGATCCGATCCATGCACATGCTGGGCATAGCAAGACCAAGCACATAAATACACAGCAGTAATGTCAGGCCTCCAGCTCTTGGGTAAAGCATTAAACAATATTTAATAAGGAGATGAGTCTTCGGCTTTCCTTTGAACCTGACAGACAGGACTTTGGACAGCAGGATCAGATGTCCAACAGGATCAGACAGGGGCTTTGCTCTGCCCTTCATCACAATGAAACTTTCCGAATACTATTCCCCTTGCTCCTGTGAGGTCTCCTATGCATGTCGCAGCCTCACCTTATCCAACCATGCAGCAAATTTGCATGACACAGCTGTGTGGCCCAGATCATCTGCTTGAGATTCTCAGTGCCTGTGTCACGTTTCTGACTGGTTCATTGACTTTTCTGAGGCTTTCTTCCCTCCCCATCCTCTCCGGGGGAGGAAAGGCACCGTTACACTGGTTATTCAGAGAGCACAGTGATGAAGCCCATGGCAGCCCTTGTGTACCAACAGGCATTTACAAATTACCATGAAGAAAACCCGATCTGTTTGTTGTACAAGCCTGTCATCAGGAGAAATAGGTGCAATTATTTTCGTTGGGATAGTTCTAATTTCTTTCTAGATTGGAGTCACAAACAAACAGAAATAAACCTGTCATCAGCAATCTCTTCAAAAGAGGTTCAGAAGCTGGTTTTTAATCTGTTCTGTTCTTAAGCATGCAACACTGACTGCATAAAACTATAAATCGCTGGATTTTAATGAAATAATATTTTTCCACTATGCATACAGGAAAAAAAAGTGACAGCTCAAAAGAGTTGATCTGTTCAGCAGCTATTTCTTCATCCCATTTCTTTACATTATCCAGCAAAATGAATAAAGATTTCCAGACTATATTACTTCTATCACACTTAATTTTACTGGACTTTTTTGCCTTGAACTGTGTATCAGATCAAGAAATATTCTCTGAAACATTTGTGGAAACTTTTGGAAAAGAATGTCCTGTTCTCCTTACATCTCCCAGCATAGCAGTAGCTGTATGACTCCAAGATCCACAGCTCAAGCTCACGCTGATATGACTTTTTAATTAGTACCAGTATTTATCAGCTAGTACAAAACCTGATTTTTTAAATGATTGTACCCAAGATCTCGGTATTTTGAAGTGCTGAAAGTACAAGAAATGCATAGCAAGTATTTCTGTAACAGAAAGATTTTTAAGAGGTAATAGATTTTTGTAATTAAAGAAGAAAAAAAGAAACAGTAAAATACATCAGAAAGGACCGTAATTTTTTTAGTCACAATACTGCAAATATAACCTTGTCCAGGTCATGATTCATATTTCTGGGATTCCACTGAAAACTTATCTCAACTTTTTGAACCCCAGCTCCCATCTGTGTGGGTTTGAGTCACCGTTAATCCCACCGAGAACAGTTAGTATCATGCAGAAGGAGACTTTGCAATCCTACAGTCATCTGAGAACTTATCATCTTTGTTAATGTGTGAAAATTTTAACACAGTTTTTCTGTTGCAGCTGGGTTTTCACCACTTAGGAAACATCTCATGTCTGAGATGATCCCCAGCGTCTTTCTGAAGCCATCTCCAGAAAACAACGGGATGACACAAGTGCTGGTTTGCTCTTTGCGATCTCCAGCAGCTGGTGAGAGCACCCGAGAGGAAACATTTGCACATCGATGGGATGTGTAATCCAGGAGTCACAAAGTGGCTCAATACAAGTTGTTGGAGGAGAAACAACCCTCCCAAGTCCACTCTGGGATTTTACCTAAGCCTGCTGCCCCCACAGACACTGGGGCCAGACAGACCTGCTCCCCAGCACGTGGTGGGGCACGCTCCGCTTGGCAGGCATACCCTTTCCTGACACGCAAAGGTGCGTTTCAGACAGACTCAGACCATTGGTTTAGCACCACATAATCATATAAATATTGATTTGCCTTCACTGGTTATTCTGCATTCTGCAAACTGAAGCTAGAGTACTTCCAGATGCGGCTGGCTGCGACATCTTCAGTGCTGTGATGGGGATTTTTTCTTTTTTTCCTCAACAAAGAAAGTTGCTTTGCTGAAGCCAAACTCTTTGAAAGGAGCGTATTGATTTTAAAGTTTCTGATGGAAAGGTTTCTGAGGACTATGGAGATTTTTCTGGCCAGCCTCAGTAAAAAAGATATTCTGGATAAAATGTCTGAATTTCTCAAATCAGAAAATGGATGCTTTGACAGAATCTTGCTCAAAAAATGTTTAAAATGTGAGTGGAAAATGGTACAGAAACAAAAAATGAAAATTCTGCAAATGATGTCACAAATTGAAATTGCCATTCTTCAGCCATCTCCACTTCTGGAAGTTATTACATGTGGACTAAAAAATGACATCCTGAATCAAAAAGTAATTACAATAAAAACATTGAAGAATTCAGATCCAGTAAGTTGTAAGTGCCTTCCAATAAACCTGAACTCTCTTTTGGCAATCACAGTTCAACGGTGCAGCAGACATCTCATGTAATTCTATAATCATTTGTAACTTTGCAGTAGGTGGCTATAGAATAAATTGTTCTTCTCTAAATAAATTGATTTCAAAACACTTCAATGTTTTGTTTCAGGTTCAGTTATCAAGAACCTCAAAAAGTCCATTCATTAGACGTAACTAAATTGTTCAACATTGAAAAGGAATGAGGAAACAATTCTATAAAATGTGAGATCTGCTATGACTAATAACCTGAATAGAAATTCAAGATGATGAACCACTGGTTTGTGTTCCAACATATATGAAACCTATTATCTTGTGTGTCACAGCATTTTCAGAATGATGCCCACTTGAGAGCAAGCCCTGCCTTTTAAAAAGCATGTTTAAAGACATTTATATATAATATTTTTAATGTGTAACTTCTATAAAGTAGCTATAGTACAATTTGCTATGCCATATTCTGCTTGTATGAAGTAAGATTTTAACTCTAAACAATGATATATGGAGAAACTTTGTGGTATCTCATCTTTCTGATTTTACTCTCAGATAAATCTGATTGGGTCAGCAGGATTTTTATTTAGTCAAAACAGTTACAACATATAGAAGAACCTTTTGTATAACCTCTAGGGTAAAGGAATTTAGAATGCAGGAAACTAAAGGATTTAGATGTTCAGCGCCATCCATAGTCCCAGTAGAGGAACAGTCTGTATACTAGATAAAAAAACTATTAATAGTTCAGAAAACCCATGCCAAGGACAAATGTGTCTGCTATTTTTGCTGTCACAGGTGACCAGACTCTGAATAAGTTGAAATCATGTTTAGAAATCTGCTTCAATACTTCAAGCTCAGATGACTGAACTAAAAATACTGTAATGAGCAGTAGGTTACAATAAATCTGCCTTTCATTAGAATAGATAAAGAGGTTGCAAGTCAGTCAGATCTTGTATCGAAATGTCAAATGGCAGCTGAATTACCACTCACTGCTGAATTGAAAGCTGCTCATACCACAAGATCAGAAATTTCATTTCAACTTATTTCAATATAAATTGATCTTTAAGGGCCATTACATAAAGTAATCTTCAGTAATGTGGTTCTGAACATGTCCACAAAAGGCTATTAAAGCCTTTGCAAAAGACATTTTTACTTGATGAAGGAAAGTTTACATAATCCAAGTGCTATTCACAGCCCTGGTAAAATTAATGCACATGGGCCATAATTTTCAAGTCAAAGGGTTTTTAATTTTATGTATTTTGCAGGGATGATAGTGAAGGATCTGAATAAGTTACTACTCTACCATCTGTAAATAAGAAGGCAAAGCTGCATCCTACACACGCACTTCCTCCATAATCTATAGCACAGGCATATGTACGTCTGACAGAAAAAAAGTAACTCTTCCCCGAGGAACTTTTTAAAGGGAATTTTGTCTCTTCCCTACCATTGCCTCATAGTTTTTGAATCTTTCCATTTGTTAAATACCCTGTTAGAAAATTTTGCATCAGAAAAATGTTTACACCA
Organism: Eurypyga helias; assembly: GCF_000690775.1. Lineage (NCBI taxonomy): Eukaryota > Metazoa > Chordata > Aves > Eurypygiformes > Eurypygidae > Eurypyga > Eurypyga helias. Next base: position 2,011 of record NW_010239028.1, on the reverse strand, counting down.
CGCAGTATCTTCCCCTGTTACGACCACACTAACGCAAGTTTGGCTGCACCCCAGAAACAAAGCAGGCCTTCCTTCCATCAGCGTTAATTTAGGAGCAGTCTAATTTCTCAACAGAGAAATCCTGTCTTGGTCAGCACTGGGACTCATGAGACCATTTTCTCACACCAGACATAGGCAAGCATGGAAGTCTAGAAGACAGCAGAGAAATGGCTGTCATACACTGTTGTTCTGAAAATGTAGCAGAAAGCTCTTGTTTACGTCACATAATTAACGAAGAACAGTCCCTGGGGGCTCGATCACACGGCTAGCAAATAGGAAGAGATAGGGGAAAATAAATCTGGTCTGTGTGTGTTTGGTAATGGGCCATTTAAAGATGAAGGCCAGTGGCAGAGGCAGTAACTGCACAGGTCATGAGTGAAACCTAAATTCAACCTCTCTCTGATGTTTTTAATTTTCAGTGTATTAAAAAAGAGGAAAAAAGAAGTCAATCTCTTAGACAGCACGAATCCAGCTAGATCTGGCTAACAGGCAGGATGCTTGGATCAAAGCATCCTAGCTCTTTGCCAGTACTCAGAGTACTTGGCATTGGTCTCAGGTGGGGGGACACGCCACGTGCCCTCCGCTCCAGCGGCAGCGGCCAGCGGAAGGCGATGGCCCTCATGGGAACCCGGCTGCCCACACAAAGGGTCTGTCTGCAAGTCCAGCTTACAGCCCACCCCTGCTTCACAGCCCAGAGCACGCAGCCCAGCCTGGCCCACGTCCATCGCTGCCAGGGTCACGCTGCAGCTCAGGGAGTAATTCCAGCAGTGCTGCGGGCACCGCTGAGTGATTTTGGCAGAAATCAGTCCTACATTGCCTCGTGGCCTGGGGAAGTCACAGCAACAGTGGCTGCTCTGGTGAAGAAGTTTGTCCTGCAACAGCCACATGTGTGTCCCACGCAAACACGCACCACTGGGTTTTGACTGGTGCAGGGAGCAAGGTCCAGACTTTGGCAAGATATCTCTGACAAGCCCAAACAATATTTACTAAAAGTTTTCTCTCTTTTACCAACCCTGATTCTCATCCTTAATCAGTGTCCGGTTAATAGTCGTTACACCGTTTACAACTGTTTGCTTCAGTCATTCATCTCCTGTGTGGCAATTTGTCAGATGCTTTTAGCTTACTGATTTTTAAGTACCCATTATCTGCCCAGTTTCCCTTGCCTAACACAAACTAAAGGTCAGGGATCAAATAACAGCAGATCAGGAAAAGCAAGATTTGCAATACAGCCAAATTGAACTTCTGCCACATTTATGGAGCTGAACAGTGGTTTAGGGATGTTGTCCTTATTCAGCCAGCCACATAATGAATGGAAATCAACTGCTGGGATGCTTGGGGCAGAATCACTGTCATGAGTAACTGAAGCACCTGAAATAAAGATTTCACTGGTGCTATTTTCATTTGATGCTTCTTTTTAGAAAAAAAAATAAAAAATAAATAGAAGGAAGAACAGAGCAGAGAAACAAACATTCATTGACAAGATTTCAGACTATACTGAAAAATAGCCAGAGAAGTATGAAACGCTGATAACTTCTGCAGCTACAGCACACCAACTCGTGGGGCAACTGGAGTGAAATGCAAAGATGAAACCAAATAACCGCGCAGGAACCACGCACCCAGCAGCAGAGTAACCTGCGGTGCGGCAACGGAAACGATGCCTTGTGATAATAGAGGAAGGCAGGAGGAAGGAGAAGGATGAGAGGTAGAATAACACATTCACCTCTTACACCGCTTTAGTTAAAATTTGAATTGCTAAAACGGAGGGGGGAAATTATTCTGTCTCGTTCATCACCACTCCAGTTGTGCTCACAAAGTATTTTAACTGCTGTTAAGGTAATTGAATGAATGAAACTGTTTCCAAAATAGATGTGATGTGTTGATGCAGGAAGTTAACAGCAACAGTTTCATCCGGCGGAGTCAGGAACCGCAGCTGCGCCCGCGGGGCCGGCGCGGGGCGCGTCACCCTGCTGCC
>NW_010239027.1:9885-29134 GCF_000690775.1 Eurypyga helias | reverse complement strand
GGTTGCGGGGCGGGAGCTTTTACCCTAAAAACCGTTTTAACCCGAAACTACCCCAGGAGAACCCCCTCGGCGGGCGGCAGTCACCCAACAACGGCGTACGCGGTGCGCACAGCGGGGACTGCCAGAGCCGGGGCTGTGTTCGGATCCCGCGTCACCCAAACCACAACAAGCGACCCAGCGATGCTGGTACCCAGTAAACAAATACACCAAATCCACACGTCTAGGGTTTTCTTCCTCCAGAACAGGAGTTCAGCATCTCTTACACAGCCGCACAGGAAAACATCAACGCCCTGTCTCCATATTTCGGCTTTTAACCTGCACCGTCAACCAACCGTTAATGACTGGCCGAGCTCCCGTGCAGCGTCTCATCCCCGCTCGTCCTGGGGAAAGCTGGCCGAGGGCCTCAGCAGCGCTCTGCCAGCCCACCCTGCTGGGGTGACAAACCCTCCCGGGGCAGGACAGCGGGACAGAGGGGCTGCCCGCACGGGAAACGAGCCTGCCCGCACCCCTCAGCCGGAGCAGCAGCTCGCAAGACCCCCCCCGGGGTACACAGCCTCCAGGAGGAAGCTTGAATCCTTTAATACCTGTCAGGATGTTGTCTGATCCCTATGCGGACAGCTAGGGTGCCATAGAGTTTACTTTTAGGGTAGGGGAAGCACAACACATCTACGGCTTCATTTGTGCTGCTACCAAACATCAGTGAGTTAGTGGTCTTTTTCCTCTGCCACTCCTTCTAGGATGCTTTGAAAGCTGCAAAAATAAAGCATTTGAGGATTTCTGTGATTCTCCCCCCCCCCCCACACCCTCACTACTTTGGGATAGAGCATCCTCCATGCAGGAGAGTTGCCGTCTCATGAAAGTGACTTCACCTAAAATCCACGGCATTGTTAACAAAAAAGATGCGAAAGATCGACTACTTTTAAAAAGCCTGTTACCCCAGGGATTTTCTGAGCAGCTCCTCAATCACCATGAACCTCAAAAACGTCATTAGCTATGTTAATAAATTACATATATCCCTTTCCACGAGAGATCATCACTTAAATGAGGATTTCTTTCAGCACATAAATGCCTAAAATGCCTGTCATATATGCAACTGTGGAGTGGGGGACTTGGAATAAATGTTGTTATCAGCGGTAAGCTGTTTGGCATGTTTTCTTTCCTTACGCCCCCTGCCCAACCACTGCACTTTTCCCCAAAGAACAAAAATATTCTAGTCTCAGGCTGCAGATCTGCCCCCGGCCTCCAACCACAACACTCACGCAGGCTCCCCGCCGCACCTTTGTAGGAGGGCAAGTTCACCGTGGTGATTTACACACTACGCGGCCCCCTAAAATGTGATATTGTTGGACCAGCCTACGAAAGAGCTCCCCGGGAAACTCAGCTACCACGTTGGAAATGGTTCCTCTCATCTCACTTTTACAATTGCCTCATGATACAAAGCACACCACCACCACCACCACCTCAGCCGTGCAGGCACCGCCCAGAAAACGGGCCTTTTTGGCTCATGGCTCATACTAGCGGTAGTTAGCCGGCCAAGTAAGGGACCAAAAAGTCTGTGTTCACTTCCAAGTTAGGAGCGGGAGCTCAAAGAGTACATGAAGAATTGACTGACAGAAGTTGGCAAAATGAAGCAAACAGCACGGGGACAGCAATCCACCCCCCGCCCCAAATACCTTATAACAAATGACTTGAGAGAAGCACTGGGGAGACAAAAAAAATAGAGGAGGAATAAAAGAAAAACACTAAAATCTATCAGTGTACCAACGTGCTTGGCCAACGCTGTCAGAAACAGATTTAAAGTTTATTGTCATACAGCACTCCAAACCCACGTTTACTACGCCAAGATGCAAAGTCAGAGATTTCTGCCAACCCACGATATTGTCCATTGATCCATGAATATTTACAGTTTGTAGTAGGCACGTTACAGGAAAAATAAACCTCGCGCTGTTCGCCGCAGCATGCCAACAATAAAACCCCGGAGAAGGAAAATGAATTAAAAATTCCACCGCAGAACCCGGCACAAAGGTTGCACTCCGCCACCACTCTGTTTTGTTAATCTTAAAAGCTTGCAGCTTGTAATCACCGTAACGCTACCAGTGTTCTTGTGGTGTCAGGAACAGCCAGGCCGAACGAAGAATTGAAACTGTGGACAGGAGCAGGTACCACTAGGGCAGCGATCAGCCATCTCTACTCACTCCCCTGCTAAAATGCGCTGCTTAAAAGAAACGTAACAAAGGAAAAAAAAAAAGGGGGAGGAGGGGAATAAAGCTAACAATCTCGACCAAAAGTAAATTAAGGGATCAGGCAAAGCACTTGCCAAGGACTATTTCCATCTTAGCTCCGGGTTCCAAATCAACACGCAGTCCTAAACAATGAACTCGGCACTCAAGATCCACATGAAAGCAGGTGCTTTGTAAAAGTAATACTTACACAGTCCAACAACCACACCTGGAACTCAGTATTGGCCGAAACCGAAGTTGTCCTCGTCCGAGATCATGACCCAGGCTCCGTGCGTCCAGCCTGCCAGGGACGCGGAGGAACAATACCTGGACAACCACAACTGTGCTGCTTCCTTGCGTTAGGAGGGATTCATTCCCAAATGAAAGGGTGAAGGCGTTAATTCAAAACTAATGACAGAATATTTCAGAACGCAGGCAGCCTTGCAACAAACCGCTGGTTTTGATGGGCTCCCGTGGAGAAAGCAGGTTGCTTGGGCTGTTGACAAAGAACAGTTCAACGCCTGCATGCTGCTTCTTGTCTTGCGTGTTGCCCATGAGCTTTCTGAAACAGGGATTGTTTGTGCTTATACAGCACCTGGCAGAACTCGGTCCTACCTCATTCATGCAAACCTTATCATTTTCAAAATCAGTTACTGTTGTATTCACGGAACGCGCCCCACATCAGCAATTTATGGCATTCACTAAACCATAGTGTGCTTCTCCCAGCTGCCTCCTGAACACACTGAATCTCCTGCAGATTTATGAAGTATTTATTCCCAGGTTAAGTCAGACGAGCACTTCAGCAGCCAATTCAAGGAGCTGCCAAGGCAGAGCTTTAGTTACTGTACTGATGTCCACAATGGGTATGTGCCTTGTCGGTGCACCCCTTACCACTTCTCTAATCAAACTTGAAGAACACCTACGACTAGAACATATTAGACAAGTTTTTTTCTGTTGTTTTTCTTTTTAATACTTCTCCCAAAGCCTTGTACTAATGAAAGTGGTAGAGAAAACAATCCAGACAGCCCCAAACAAGCACCAGCAGTGCTGTGTTCTGTGGTTGCCTGTTCAGAAAACAGCAATTCAGGGGCTGGAGAAAGCACAGAGCCTCTACACCCCATCCACTGGCCAGCTACTTCTCATTAATATTCTCTGCTGACCCACTGACCACATAAGGGTCCCCCACATGGAGCATGTAATATTACCATCTCAAAAACAATCATCAGGAATTTGTCTCCGTTTTGTAAACGGCGAACGACAAGCTGTAACAGAAGCAGGTACAATGCACACTGCATCTGCACAAAGGGCCAGGTCAAGATTAACGGGTTAAGTTTACACCTCCAGCCACCTAAGGACGCAAACTTACCGCAGGGTCTGTTAATACGGGAACATCTCCAAAAAAAATCTTTTCAAAGTGGGAAAGAGATCAAAAAAGGAAATACACAGACTCAGAGCGCTGACCATCTGATAGCCTGCAACTAGCCGTCATGGGTGGTTTGAGCTCAGTCTCTAATGCCACCGGTTACTGCTTCGTCGATGAGACATTAAAGAGGTAACGACAGCCAGCATTCTGGATCAGCCACTGCTCTGCCGCACAGCCAGACAGCCAGCTCCGGACCTGAGCGCCCACGTCATGTGCCCAATCACTGCAGTCGGAGTTTGGGATTGATGTAACTTGGTATTTAAACACAGATTCCATTACAACCAACGGTGATTAAACTAATGAAATACAGGATCAAGTTAATTGAACGGGGGTTTTTTAAGACTCTCAAGGGGCTGACTTGTAAATTACACTCCATGAAGGTAGTAGGACCCATTTAACTGTTACTCACTTCAAGCTTCTCTATATGCTTTAGTATTTGCAGCTGACACAGTAGACATGAGCGACTATTTCTGCTGCCAAAAGTCAAAATGAAATTCCAAAGGAAAGCAGCAGCAGCAGCGTTTGTCACGCAACGCTTTTGGCAGGACTGCAACCTGAGAGGTCATCAATACTGCTTTTTCAGGACAGAAATGATTCATCCCTTTTCTCCCTCCCAAAAATGCATCATCCTCTATACACAAAGCATTTGAGGGATATGCACTACCTTTTTTTGCACGCACAAAGCGCAATACACCACGTAAAAACATATCTGTGCCTCATCTTTCCAGTCAGGCCACGAAAGTTTATTTCGAGCACCAGGTAAAGATCCACCTTTTCATTAAGTGTCTCCCGTGCTCCACAGCCAGGACCTACAGCAGCGAGTCAGTGCAAGCAGGGAGTCACTGCCCTGGTCTCACGTCACTCCTGGGAAAGGTGGCTAGATGAGCAGTCTCAAACACAGGGCACCTCTCCTTCCCTAGGGAAGGGGCAAGGCTCTGCAAGAGCAGGCCTTATTCAGTGGAGGTCATGTGGGTCTTGTTCCCAGTTTCTCTCCTTTCCCCAACGCTGCCAGGATGTGCCTGGTGACAGGGGAGTTGCCTGGCAGGTATGCTCCTAGCTCCCATTTTTCCCAGGGAGCCCATCACCTCAGCAGCTCTGCCAAAGGGGGCACTCTGGACAGTCTCGGGGAAAAAAAACCATGGATGTAAGACAGAAGTTTTAAGTCAGCCAACCTAAAAGGGGAGTTGGACTAGTCTCGCTCATAGGCTGAATGGGAATTAGCACCCCAAACTCACAGCAGAGCACAGTAAGAACATACATCCCATCGCCTGGCTGCGCACAGTATCCATGGAGGTAAAGCCAGGTATGCCAACGTATGCTGAAGTCAAACCCAGACTGCCCAGAGCTCTGGGGACACTGACAAATGCCCCCCCCCCCCAAGCTTTCTGACCCACCTGGTTTCCCAGAGATAGCCCTCCAGCCCTAGGCTAAAGGATGCTGCCTTCCTTAACAAGGCAACACGAAGAAAAAAAGACAATTGTAGATGGGTAAGATCTTGTCGGAACTCTGAACATGTGGAACACGTGGGAGAAAATGCTCTGCCTTACCAAAGGGGCAACGGCATTAACTCCTGAATCTTTTAACAGCGCTGATGGAAAAGTAATTGCTGGCAATTTTAATAAACCCAGTGTGATTCAAACTCACTAACTTTGAAATATGAAGCTGACATTTCATTCATTGTGTGATACTTCAGTTAACACCCGTAGCAATGTGAAAAAAAATGCCGTTCTAGCTACCTGAGAACTCATTAAACACCCGAGGAAGATGAAGAGTGAAAAAGCCCTTAAAACAGAGGTTAGAGTTTGCGTTACGCAGATTTCTCAACTTATGCTGTATTTTGCACACACACACGTGTACGCATGCCATCGCAAAGTGTGAGATCAGTAGGTGCCCAGGCCTAGGAAAACACACGGACCTGGCAGTGAAGGCCTCCTTAGTTCCCCAGGTAGAGCTGCGCTCGCCGTGGCTTGATCAGGACTGAAGTCTTATTACTGTTATCCTTTCGCTCAAAAAAAGGGTGTAAAGAGTTTGTCACCACCTGACAAAGCACTTAAAGTCATTCCATACTTTCAACTGCCTTTTATCTCAGGACCCCGGCAGTACCGCTCTTACTTTAGACCCGTTTCCTAGGTAAGACAATGCGGAGGAGCGGTTTGGCCGAGGTCGGGCAGCAAGACGTGGCAAAGCATGTCAAGCAGCCCGGGTCTCCGCCGCACGTGCCACCGCCACACTAGGCGTGTCACATCGTTCAAGGTGGCAAGGCATCACCCCAGCCGACCACCCTGCCTTTCAGCAAGGTTACTGGCACGACGTTCCTGAGCCAGAAAGCTTATACCATCACACCGTGGCGTCTCTTGTACATTTTATCATCCCTATTCATTTTGCTATTTGAAGCAGCAGAGAATAAAATTTTGAGGCCAAAAATAATGCAAGTTTTAAGTGATTCTTAGCCGTAAACTACATGATTAATCCAATATTCAAAAACCTTAGTTTGTAGAAAACAAGAATCGTTCCCTTTTTCTAATCCTCTTCAGACTCAATTCAACCTCAGACTCCTCTCTCTCACACTGTCTGACAGCCAGCTCTGGCACCTGCTATAGCAGAAATTATTTGGAGGAAGGGATGAAGGTGAGAAGAGACAAAAACGAAGTGGGGTGACTCTTCCAGACACAACTTTGGCTGAGCCTTACCATGCTGTAACGCGTCTGAAACCGCACGAACAAATCTGGGCTTTATTTTCATAAATACAGCCCATTTTATCTTTGAGGAAAAATACTCAACTGCAGTAGTAATAAAGAAAGACAGCTGCATTTGTTTAATTTTAAAAAGAGTCAGCTGTGCTTCTTGCTCAGTGAAGTGTTGCTTGTATTCTCCTGATCCTGTGCTACGGCCAGAAAACCAAAATCCACAGCACTATTTGTGGATAGGGCTGGAGCACCTCTCCTATGACGAAAGGCTGCGAGAACTGGGCTTGTTCAGCCTGGAGAAGAGGAGGCTCCGAGGAGACCTCATTGCAGTTTTCCAGTATCTGAAGGGGGTCTACAAGGGTACTGGGAGAGGACTTTTTACAAGAGCCTGTAGTGATAGGACAAGGGGAAATGGGTATAAATTGAAATCAGGGAGGTTTAGATTAGATATCAGGAAGAAATTCTTCACAGAGAGGGTGGGGAGGCACTGGAACAGGTTGCCCAGAGAAGCTGTGGATGCCCCATCCCTGGAAGTGTCCAAGGCCAGGCTGGATGTGGCTCTGAGCAACCTGGTCTAGTGGAAGGTGTCCCTGCCCATGGCAGGGGGGTTGGAACTAGATGATCTTTAAGGTCCCTTGCAACCCAAACCATTCCATGATTCTATGATTCTATTTAAAGAAAGGCTGCCATTTTAATTATTTGCCACAGAAAATCGTGGGGAGGGCAGAAAACAAAAGTGCACTTTGGTGAGAAATTCGAGCTTCGCTTCTCTATGCTGAAACATTCTCTTTCTAGGAAAGAAACATGTCGTTCTGAGCACAGAAGACAGACTCTAGGCCCCGGAGAGACAAGAGAACACAACAAATGCAGTAAAAATCCTCACAGGGGCTGGAAGTGGGAGAACAACACAGGGCGAGTATATTTGTGACTGTACTATTCATCACCATATTCCTTTGGAAGATCTATTTATTTATTTTAAGAGCCAAATGGAAAACAACCAGTAAAAGACAATTTGGAAAAAAAAAAAAATCTACTGTAGTTAAACTACATTTGCCTAAACTATCAGCCATCATGATTAGCTCACTTTTAGGATAACATATGGTTTTCCCTTCAGTAATAGTGATCATGGTTTTTTGCGAGGTGTAACTACGCTCACACGCTCCTGACTTACCTGGCAGACCAGACCCCTGACTGGCTTCACCAACCATCTCATCGTAGGCAAAGTCGAAAAGTATCAGTAGCTTTTTATTTCTACTTGTCTTTCAGTTGCTCAAATTCAGAAGAGGAATCAAAACGAGCAAGCAATGTTTATATGAAGCCATTCCACGATTCTCACAGAATACACAGAAAAGCAGACAGAATTTGCCATCAAATCTGCATTTTTAAAATAGACAGTGATGGATGTGATAAAAATCTAGCTCATCTCTTCTGGCAACGATATTTTTAAAACAAGACTCCTAGTTCTCCATTTAAACTGTGTGCTGGGCTGTATTTTTACATTTTGGTGAGGGCTGAGTTTCTCGTGATGAAAGGAGCGCTTCTCTTATTTGTACTGTAAGGCCAAATCTTTGGAATTTGCAAGCAGCTTGGGTTAAAAACAAAACAAAACAAGAAATAAAGCATTCCTGGATAAAACTCGTAGAAGGTAGTATCAAGTGTTCTTCAAGATCACGGTGGGAGGTGATTTCAGTCTCTGGAAGCTTCTAACTGGATAGTTTTATGTCTGTCTTGAACAGAATTCCAGCTACCCTCCCTCCAGCTAAGGCATTTCCAACTCCTAAGTGAGAGACACAATCAATTATAGTATCCAAAATTATATTAAATTGATATTATTCTCTCTCACATTCAGTCAATTATAGTATCCAAAATTATATTCCATTGATATTGTTCTCTCACATTCATTAATATATACATGCATTTTTAAAATAAGCTTTGCTGTGATCACCAGAGAGACAACTCGCTCTCTTCGTTTTAGAGAATGAGGTTTATTTCAGATTTAATTCAAACTCTTTAACCTCAAACCAAGTGGAAATTAAAAAAAACCCAACTGATTTGTTCAGAAACTGAGAGCAGAATCAGTGCCTGTTCCTCAATGATCAAGACATGGGCAACAGGGGAGGGAGATCACAGCACAAGACCGGGTAACACAAATGTTATCCGTCAGGAGTACAGCCCCAAAGGAAGAGAGGCAAGCAGGCCTTTCCACTGAAAAAGTAGCAGTGGCAGACCACATTTTGTAAGGAATTGGTCAAGGAGCGTCCGTCAGGAGTACAGCCCCAAAGGAGGAGAGGCAAGCAGGCCTTTCCACCGAAAAAGTAGCAGTGGCAGACCACAGTTTGTAAGGAATTGGTCAAGGAGCATTAGCCAGGCAAGTTAAGTGACAGAACTCCACTGCCGGAGGATTAGAGTACACTTTGGGTGTGGGGCAGAACCTCCTACAGAGGGGCATAGCCCAGCATGACTGGCTATTTTTGTTTGGCTAAAATAGCCCTAAAATAAAAGTTTCTGACTTTCCATTAAAAAAAAAAAAAGCAGCAATACTTCTGTATCCTGAAGACAGTTATTACTGAATTTCCATGACATGAGGGGAAAGTTGGAAAGCGAATGGAAGGCTTTTTGTTGCTCTTATCACAGTGGGAGATGAGGAGACATGGCCCTGCATTTGATCAAGTGACAGCAAAAGAAATTTCTTGAAATACAAGAAATCCCATTTAAACATCAGGAAAACCCATTGTTGCTGTGCGGGTGACTGAACACCCGAACAGGTGGCCTAGAGAGGTGGCAGAGTCTCCATACCTGGCCACTCAGAACCTGACTGCACATGGTCCTGAGCAGTGGAGGTGGACAAGAAGACGTTCAGAGGTGCCTTCCAACCACAGCTCGTTCCACAATAATTCTGATTTTCCTATTTTTGAAATACACCGCAAAGCTTCACCTTTCATATCCCTAGAATAGAGGCAGCTTTGGTTTGTCCAAGGGAAGCTTCTTGAACTACAGACATCTTCATCCCACTATCTTTGGCTTGTGCTTTCTTCAGTGGATACGGCTGTAAATTAAGTTAATTTACAGATATTCCAGGCACTGCACTTCAACACAAACAATATTCCTACTGCAGCTCATATTTCAGGCTCAGGGAAGAAGACCGCATGGCACGTGTGTTGTATTTTCTAAGTCAAGGACCGAGCAATACACCGTAAGACACGATAAAACAAAAAGGAGGATCTCAGAAACTCTGCAGACAGACGAACAGACAGCCAAAATAACACTGAGTCCTCCTAAGCTATGCGACTGCTGAAGGAGCCAGACTGCAAAGTGGAAAATAAGACCAGAGCCAACCAAGGAGGAAGCCAACTAAGACTGGAGGCTTTCCACCACCCAATGTCAGGTGAGAGCTAGAGGGATACATTTTCATGGATCATTCCAATTCAGATTGGAGTGACAATTATTCCCGGTAAGCTGGTACCTATGGCCAAACCAGAGGAGTAGACATACGGCTGCTTTCCTGATGAACGGCCTGTCAGGAGGGCTGGGAAAGCCCCGTCTGCCAGACACGCAAGCGTCATTTATATGGTGAGAAACTGGAATTCAATCACTCTAGGTGTTTTCTAGAGAGGATATTTGCCTCAGGAAGGAGTTTCCAAAGGATTATCTTAATTTGGCTCTGGCTGCAACCGAAATTTATCTCCGTGGGGAACCAGAGCTGCGCGCCCCAGAGGAAACTGGTGATGTGCTACAGAAAAGGAAGTCTGCTGAGCTGACAAAACCTGTGTGCGTTTCCAAGGCTGATGGGGTCTTTTCGGAGTTCAGGCTAATACAGAAAAAACAAAGAGAAATTACACAGGAGAACGTTAAATTATTATCTAGAATGGGGAGTCTGATGTTTTTTGTTCTGTGGGAGGAGGCAAAGGAAACAGGATGAAAGAGATCTTGAAAACAAAGCGAAGAACACAAGTCCATCACCACCAGTTGATGTATTATTTTCTAAATATGAAACACTTCATCATTACTAGGAAATAATCATGCTGGCCTAATTGCGTCTTAAAAAACCTACAGGCGGAAAACGAGATACGGAAGCAAGCCATTCATAAACCAATCAGCAATAAAAGAAAACCTGCAACCAACACAAACAGTAAAAGCACCCTTAACCCTCAAATACAAGACTTCAGAGACATACTGACTTCCTATAACTTTAAAACGAAACTTTTTTGATGTGCATAAAGTACACAAGTGCTAGCGTTGCGTTCGATCCCCTTAAGATACAAAAAGTGCCAGTCTGCTACCCCGCCCCAGGAAAGCACATGGAGATGATGTTCAGAAGTACACATTTAACCAAACAAACAAATTCAGAGAAACTGACTTCATGGCTCACAGATAGAACATCAAGTGGATGTTCATGACCCTAAGATGTTTTTTACCAGAAAATTATTATTTGGCAATTGAGTCAGCCTTAATACAATCTTGCAAAATTGTTGGAATACTGAAAAAAAAACTGCAAAAGCTAGACCTTAAATTATGTATTTTAGGCAAGACATAGGTTTTAATGCCTACATTTAAGCACCATGTAAAGCCAATTACAAAATTTTAGAACAGAATCAGAGTCAGCACAGGAAGCACTGAAGGGATGAAGCTGAGCCTTATTCAGGATGCTCTCAATCACTAAGAAAGACCTGACAAGACCAAAGGAATGCTCTTTCTTGTAGTTGAGCCTGAAAGACTGTGGGCTTTGGTTTGGTGTTTTTCCACTAAACTGTTCAGTGAATAGCCAACACTGAAGTGAATTCAAGTCACCCTTTCATTAGTATTGAGCCACATGGTGTGCAGGGGTACGAGGAGAACTTGAAGGATCTAATTCATTGACCTGTACTGTTCTCAGTACAGCTAGTGATACCTACAGTGTGTGTGATTTCAACATCAGAAGGATATCGACCCGTTGGAGTGAGTCCAGAGGAGGCCACGAAGATGCTCAGAGGGCTGGAGCCCCTCTGCTATGGGGACAGGCTGGGAGAGTTGGGCTTGTTCAGCCTGGAGAAGAGAAGGCTCCGGGGAGACCTTATAGCACCTTCCAGTGCCTGAAGGGGCTACAAGGAAGCTGGGGGGGACTTTTTACAAGGGCCTGTAGTGACAGGACAAGGGGGGATGGGGTTAAATTGAAAGCGGGGAGGGTTAGATTGGATATCAGGAAGAAGTTCTTCCCGGAGAGGGAGGGGAGGCACTGGGACAGGTTGCCCAGAGAAGCTGTGGATGCCCCATCCCTGGAAGTGTCCAAGGCGAGGCTGGATGAGGCTTGGAGCAGCCTGGTCTAGTGGAAGGTGTCCCTGCCCATGGCAGGGGGTTGGAACTGGATGGTCTTTAAGGTCCCTTCCAACCCAAACTGTTGTGTGATTCTATGATTTCAACGAACATCATTAGCTTGGAAAATCCAACCAATTATTTTGCACTGCTTTTCTAATTCTTTGGTATTCAAAACACTTGACAGTTTAGCACCTTCTTTAGTCCAGGCTGCATTTACAATGACAAACAGCAGCTTACTGTTATTTAGGGAATAAATTTGTACTGAATGAAAGTTTATCAATTTCCAAGTGTTTCTTTTTAATCTCTCTCTGGCAGGTTAAAGGCCAACGGCTGCAAGTTTACACTGCAAGGTTATCCCACTGTGCATTAAATGTTCATGCTCCACCGATACTCGGTGCAACCCCACCCTCCCTCAGTTTAGCTCCATAAAAAAAGCTTCATCCCAGTTCCCACACACGCGGCTGACAGAGATGCTTACCTATAGCCTGAGCGAGGGCTATTACAACTTCCTGGCACGTCGTGACTTCGGTGACCCCGCATACAATTCTCTGGACTCCATCCACCCATACTTTGAGCTCCATGGTTCACCAGATCACCCAAGAGCCATGAATGCAGATCAGTCAAGTCATACTTGCAGCTGTACCAGAGATCCTGCAGCAGACCTCTCACCGCAGCTAGAAGAGAGAAAAATCCTCGTGTTTAGAGTGAGGCATTGCCAATTTTACAAGTTAACAAACTCACCCTCACATCTATTGGGTAGAAGAGGCAACACAGCCTCCTTTCTTTAAAATAACGACAGGAATCAAACATCCCATGCTTTCACCACGTCTATCCATGCTGTACACACAGCAGAAGTTTCACTACAGCTGGTCTCCTAAAATATTAAAAGTTATTACAAAAAAGAGCATCAAGAGAAATAGCATTAAACAAACAACTCTGGAGTAAACTCAGGTGCTCCTGTTCCTTCATATACTGCCTGGAGCCCTCAAGGGACTGGCTGTAGATACTTTCAGTGCTTGCTCCCTAATTCCTTGCAGGTGGTAGTGCAGCAACACAAGGGGGAAACATTTTTAATCCCAAGCATCCATGAGTCCAGCTTTGCTCTTCCTGCAGAAGCAGCTGGAGGTTCCCAGTCCCCACAAACCTGAGTATTTACTACCCACGCTGGAAAACCCAGAAAGGAAAACAAGCAGATTGATTGCTTCTCTCTTTCTCTAAAAGAAGGAGATGCATCAGGGAAAGCGGTGTAGAGGTGGAGTCACCCCTGCCAGAACTGTGCTGGTTCTGTAAGGAAACAGACATCGGCTAATACGTTATCCTAGGTTTTTCCATAGGCACAAGAAAAAAGCAAGCCGTACCACCTGGTATAGTCAGCTCTCACTCTGGGGCATGGTTAAACTCCCTGTGCTGAAAGTCATACCAGCTCCCAATTTCATTTAAAAAAAGAAAATTCCTCAAGTTTGTAAATGAAAAAAATGATCAGAGGGTTGGGTTTTTTCCTGAAACAAAGAAATCCCATCAGTCCAAAAAATCTCCTTCTGCCCTCCAATGCCAGAAAAACTTTGGAGAACAGAAATAAAGACTGAGGGATCAGCCATTTGCCCTCTGCCGTCTTGTTACCAACAGTCAAGCTGCTCAAGGTTTATCGAATGATAACTTCTCAATTAATCACCGATCTGAAGTCTAGTGCTTTTGCTGTAAGCTCAGCTTTTCCAGGGGCTGCTCTTCTGCATAAATAGACCCACTGGCATCACAGCTCAAAAAAGTTGTTTTCTAACTGGAGCTGTTGAATTTCAAAAATTTCCAAGTAAAAAAAAAAAAAAATCCAAGAACAATTGCGGTCCTGAAAATATATAACCTCTCTCCAAAACCAAACTGCCAATAATGACAATTATTCTTTAAAAAAACCCCATAAACCTGAACGATAAAGCTTAACCAAATAAAAACAAACTGTGAGATAGCTGGGTTATTTAAGCAGATAGAGGAAAAATAAGCCATGATAATACGATAGAAGAAGCTCATGTAATCAGGTAATCCGATATGGATAAAGTAATAAAACTAAAGACAATATTTTTGAAGAATTCAGTACCAGGAAAATGGATACCACAGGAATAGAGTAAAAGGCACCTGAAAGTTACTTAGAGGAGATTAATAAACACAAGCAGGGTAGGGTTACACAAGAAATGTGGAGTCCAATGATGCTGATAGACTTAACAGAACTGCACGTGGAAGCAGAAACGGTGCAGGAAAAACTACACAAACACTTAGTACAGTTCATGTTTACACTGTAATCAGCTGCTTTTTCCTGGTGAAGTGAACACCTCTGCTTCAAAAGGATGTAACAGTGCAGCACTCATGCTCGAGTGGAAAGATGAGTTCCCTTCACAACCAAACACTTCACTGAGCAGCTGACAAACATGGGCACTCCATGCAGAAGACACCCCAAAGCCCTTGGAGCCAGAGGGGTCCCACACGTTGTCAGGGCTAGCTTTAGCGGAGAAACACAAGGCAAGCCTGCTGTGAAGAGAGCCCGGCACATCCCCCAAAGCCCTGCCCAGATGTACCCCTTGAGAAGCCAAAAGAATCATGAATAAGTCCAGATGTACAACTGAAAAAAAAAAATTTCAAATACGCACGTATAAAGAATCAACAAAAAATTGATAGCTTTTAATACCAGTGTATACTGAAGTAAGAGCCTTTTGAGAGATCAGTAAGCACCTGCAAACCCAAAGAGGTCAAAGACTTTAAATAAACGTTTTCCCACATAAAGTGACACACTCCAAAGAAAAGTAGTGTCCACGTAAGCAGAAAGAGACACTTCGGTCAGGTAACACCATTTTAATGTCCCACTAAACTAATCAGAAGAAAGTCTCCACTAGCGACTCAGAAAACACCTAACAGGTCCCATCAGTGACCTCTGCTGTTTATGCTTCACAAATAAACAGACCTCACATTCCAAACCCAGCACCAAGGAACTTTATTAATTAACTTAATATCTTGCTGAGAGTTGAACAGTTCAGATTTACTGGCACAAAACAAGCCATCCCTCCACGTGACAGCACACGTCAGCAAAGCATCCGACAGCTCTAATTGTTTTTCTGTCTGTCAACATCCAAAGCACTATCTCAATTTAGCAAGCCAGCAAATGCATTTTCCCCCCCAGTCAGCACGCAACGTCCAGTCTTGCATTCACTGCGGATCAGTGTCAGTCATCTGTTTTCCTACCGTCCACCTTAAAAAAAAACCAAAAAAAAAGGCTAAAGAGGCATCATTTAATAATGAAATATTTGCTGACGCTTCCAATTTTGAAAACAACATTCACCAAAGTGGCAAATGATCTGAACAAAATGTCTGTGAAACAATGTGAGCTCAGGGGAAATATTCCCATTCATTTCTTAATGGGCAAATAGTTTTAACGGCCCAAATAGCGATGGCGAAAGAGTAAGAGCACCCTGCAGTACGTGCTTCCATCGGACCAACGTGCAGGCCCGAATTACAGGCCTGCACATCCCACAGGCGCCGGGCCTATCCCTAAAAACAGACCGTACACAGACATCAGACACGTAACATCCCTGTGCTGACATCACTGTGCCTCATTGCAGTTTCTAAGCAAAGCTAATCTTGAATAAGCAAAAAAAATAATCTAGGATTGGTTTGGTTTCTAGGAGTAGAAATTTACGGAGAGGTCTGAAAACCAGAAAACCTTTTGGCCTGTATGTCTACCTCTGCTTCCCAATTATAACTCCGTAACACCTTCTCGTTAGCGTTTGGCTCGCCGTTGTTTGTACTCAGCTCTTCATCTGCTGACAGTTACCTCACGTAGCATTAGCAGCTGCTTTGCCTTCCCACCGAGCCGTTCTGACAGCCCCAAAGACATTTTTCAACCTGAAGTTTGTGTTCAGAACGCGCGTTGCGCTTTTGCAATAGCGAAGGCAAGATCACCCTCGCCCCCAGTACCGCTCAGATTTCTCTCCGAAGCCAATGGAAGGGGTTGGGGGAAAAAAGCTCAGTTGAGGTTTCACAATCGCTAAGTTCAAACTCAGTTCACATTCTATAGACCTTATGTTAGCAGTGACTGGGAATAGGAATGCAAAGCGCATTTACTGAGGAGAGGTACACAAGCCAAAGCATGCCTCTGATCACAGCTCCCCCCTCGTTTTCCAGTGATCAGCTCCATAGTGACGGCTATTTCCGACTGGAACAAGCATGAGAAATCTGACTTCCCCCCCCTCCCAGTCCCCATGTGCTATTTGTTCTCCACTACCTTGCCTGAAGCCTCCTCAATTACGTCGTTTAATGCCATGCATTAAACAAGTCTTCCCTAAATTCTCCTTTTATCCTAACTGGCTCAAGTTATCTTTCAAATATCTGTTCAGTTTTTAAGTGTAAAGAAAAATCCAGCATATTGGCATGTTCAGTTTTGGGCCCCTCACTGCAAGAAGGACACTGAGGTGCTGGAGTGTGTCCAGAGAAGGGAACGGAGCTGGGGAAGGGTCTGGAGCACAAGTCCTGTGAGGAGCGGCTGAGGGAGCTGGGGGTGTTCAGCCTGGAGAAGAGCAGGCTCAGGGGAGACCTTATCGCTCCCTACAACTCCCTGAAAGGAGGGTGCAGAGAGGTGGGGGTTGGTCTCTTCTCCCGAGTGACAAGAGACAGGACAAGAGGAGGCCTGAAAGGAGGGTGCAGAGAGGTGGGGGTTGGTCTCTTCGCCTGAGTGACAAGAGACAGGACAAGAGGAGGCCTGAAAGGAGGGTGCAGAGAGGTGAGGGTTGGTCTCTTCTCCCGAGTGACAAGAGACAGGACAAGAGGAGGCGGCCTCAACTTGTGCCAGGGGAGGTTTAGATCACATATTAGGAAAAATTTCTTCCTGGAAAGGGCTGTCAGACACTGGAACGGGCTGCCCAGGGGGGTGGTTGAGTCACCATCCCTGGAGGTACTGGATGTGTGGACAAGATGCTCAGGGACATGGTTCATTGGTGGTACTGGCAGTGCTAGATTACCTTGGACTTGATGATCTTAAAAGGTCTTTTTCAACCTAAAGATTCTATGATTTTTAGGACACACACCCACCCACACACCTATATATGCGCTACTATTTGGCTACCTCTTCACAGCTAGTTTACAACTACAGAAAGGCTGCAGCTTCACAGGCAGAATGAGAAAGTACAAAGTGCTTTTCTTACGTTTAAGAAGAGATATTCCAAGCAGCTGTTTGCAAAACCTGTCTACCCTTGATGTGTTAAGTCATGGGAAACCCTGAGAGCTAAAATAGAGATGTTGATTTCCCCTCATTTCTAATCTAAGGTTCACATCACCCGTAAGCAGCGTGCCCCTCAAATCAGGGCTAAAACTCTGCTGCAGCTGACACCAACTGCAGAATTTTGACAAACCACTTCAGCAACTTTCTGTTCCCCCAAAAAATAATCAGCATGCTGTTTAGTATACTTAGAAGTGAGCACACTTGCATTAATAATTACCTATAACCAATCATCCAGAGTTTGGCACTTTCCCTGTATTTCGCATTCTCCGTGCACTATGGTCCAGTTGTTCTCCTTGCCTTTCCCTATGATGATGCCAAAGAGGGCTCTGGACAAAGGGGCAGCTTGTTCCACCTAGGTTAGAAGCTGTTAATAGGAATAGTTAATGCTAGCAAGGCTTGACTGAAAAAGGAAAAACACCCAAGTACAAATCATAGAATGGTTTGGGTTGGAAGGGACCTTAAAGACCATCCAGTTCCAACCCCCTGCCATGGGCAGGGACACCTTCCACTAGACCAGGTTGCCTCTCCAGGAAGAATTTCTTCCTGATATCCAACCTAAACCTCCCCACTTTCAATTTAAACCCATTACCCCTTGTCCTGTCACTACAGGCCCTTGTAAAAAGTCCCCCCCAGCTTCCTTGTAGCCCCTTCAGGTACTGGAAGGTGCTCTAAGGGCTCCTCAGAGCCTTCTCTTCTCCAGGCTGAACAAGCCCAACTCCCTCAGCCTTTCATCCTAGGAGAGGTGCTGCAGCCCTCTGAGCATCCAGTTCAGCTATGCAGAAAGAGCTTAAAACCATCCAGAAGATGACAGTACTCCCCCGAACAAGGAGGCATTTGGCAGATCCTCCCTACCATAAGAACTCTGGTACGGGCCAAAGTAACAATTTCCAGATGAAGATGACTGCAAATACAAAACCGGCTACTGGAAACAAGCTAACTACTATTCACCAAAAAGCCTCCTCCTTGGACTGATGAAGGAGAAATAATCCTACAAGATACGCTGTTTCCCATCAGTGAATGGGCAAAAACCTTTCAATAGCAGGTTCAAGGCAAAATCCCAAGTGTAAGCGTTTTGCACACAAAATTTTACCAGAAAGGAATAGGTTGTGGTTCTGAAATCAGTGTATGACTGTCTTCACAAAGAAAACGTTTATACAGAGGTAGCTTCCAATTTCGTTAGTGGGATGAAGTGATTTCCTCTTGTGGAGTGTTTATTCTTCCGCTATTCCAGAAGAGCGCTCAGAGATAATAAGCACTGCTTAAAACAAACAAACCAGAGGTCCCACAGCCACGAAGATGACAGTGTTGGGAACGAGCTTGAGAGAGGGTTTAAACACTAAGGAATTTTCCTCACGTGAGACTGGCCAAAAGATAGAATCATAGAATGGTTAGGGTTGGAAGGGACCTTAAAGATCATCTAGTTCCAACCCCCCTGCCATGGTCTAACATGTTAGATGGTCTAACACATGTCTAGACATCTAATGTGTTAGATGGTCTAACACATGTCTGTGTGAACCAGGCCAAAATCCAGCGGCCACGGTATCAGACACACACAGACTACATACACACACACTACCTGTAAGAGGACAGGACAGCACCAATATGCAAGTTTCTCTGAACTACACAAGGTTGTTTCTAACAATGGCTACTAGAAATCTCATTTTCAAATAACCTAGAATTCCCCAAAAGTCCCAAAGTCACAGTTTCCCAGGTAAATTACTAGTTGACTTGCATCCACAAACCCTCAACTGCCCAGTGTAAGAGCTGTTGCTTGCTTTGCAGTTTCTCCTTGTGCAAGGCAGCTACTAGTATGGTGGGGAAAAAAAAATAAGGGGATTGTAGCATCAGGGGATGCTACAGGGGGGGACTGTAGCATCAGGGGACACTACAGTAGGTATTTTCCCTAATTACAGAACATCCCCCACCTCTCCTTGAGTTACAATCTTTACAGCACAGAAAAATCAAATTGGAAGCCTCTTTGTATTTGTGAGAAATAGCCTGAAAGAATTAACAACTTGTTTTCTCTTGGGCATAGGGGAGGCAAAAAAAAAAAAATTCATCCACACCTTTTGCCATCTCTTTTAAAGATAAATTTTATTACTGACAACTGTGAATTATTAGTTGAAATGAAATAATTTTTCCACCTTGAAAAGTAATTCAGTATTTTATTTTAATTCTTAGTCTGATCTGATGCCTTCAGGGCATCTTCTTCCCTCCCAATATTTTAATGTCAACCTTTGCATCTTTTGACTTTTCACTGTCTGCCATTCTAAGCCATCTTTGTCCAATACGTAATTTGTTTCCTTTTCAGACATGCAGAAACAAGTGACTTTTACTTCAAAAGGCTTCAACGCAACCTGTTTATTCCACA
>NW_010239027.1:0-9860 GCF_000690775.1 Eurypyga helias | reverse complement strand
CCCCCCCAATCAACAAAACAGATGGAGGCTGAATCCAAGCCTGCTGTCCCTGTTGACCCTTACCAAGCCAGCTGAAGGCCACACCACTAGACCAAGATCATCCCTAAATTCATTAACAGGGCATCAGTGCTCTTCCTCCACCATCATCAGTTCGCTTCGTTAAGCTGGGTCACGATGACAAGTCATAAACTGAAGAAACCCGAGATACCCTTTAGCAATGGTTTAACTGCAGTATAAAACAGGATTCATCAGCCTGGGAGATGCAGTACAGGAGATAAGGTACCTAGAAAACTTCATGATCACAGATTGTGTCTAAAATTCACCTGCCTTCACAGAAAACTAAGCTTTAACCTGCTATCACTAATACTTACGATGGCTGGAGTGCTAATGCTTTCAAAACCCATCACAGTCTGTAATATCTTGCATCTTGACTCACAATTTTGAAGCCACAAGGCTTGGCCCAACCGCATTCCACAACATTTTCACATCATCACAAAATCTTTGAAAGAAAACAAACCAGCAGGTGAGCTAACAAAACAGATGGCTTATTAAAGTTTCTTTTTATTTGGTCACTGTTAAGAACATAACCTTGCATTTTTAACAGCAACTTTCACACTCACACTTGAATTAATTCGACAGGAACAGCTCTGAAGTTAATATTCTCCCTTTTCTAAGATTAGATATAAAAAGCACCTGAACTCCAAAAAGCCCTGAGGTACAAAAACCCAAGGGCAATCCAGTGGTGGTGGCAGAACTCCAGTCAGAGTCCCAAGGATCTCTGCTTCAATTAACTCGATTTCAGTCAGACCATTTTGAAGCAGAAGTTTAAAGCCTAAGTGTATTATATTTAGGCTATGTACCAGCAAATCAAAACAATATCGGATGCAGCCCTTGCTTTCAGCTCTTGAGATTGATAGGATTTTTTCCGATACAAGTCTGAACCTGGTTCGAGCAGCCTTAATCACCAAATCCCAACCTTGAACCTGTTTTGGGATTAGGACTAAAGTATCATCTGCAAGTGCTTTTACATGAAGCTTTTCTTTTCACCACTCTGTATTCCAGCTACTAACAACATTATCAGCGTGAAACATCGCAATCCTACTAGCGAGGTAGGACTCAGACCCGCCACAAAAGGCCTCCCCCGTTCACCACCACTGTAGGGAGGGTTGGAGTGTTGGTAGCACCACAGCAGAGGTTAAGACAGCTAGCAGCTGGGATGCATTTTATTCTGTGGCAGATAGAATCATAGAATCACTGGGTTGGAAAAGACCTTTGAGATCATCCAGTCCAACCGTATCTGTCCACCACTAAACCTCAGCACCTCATCCACCCGTCTCTTAAACACATCCAGGGATGGTGACTCCACCACCTCCCTGGGCAGCCTGTTCCAGTGCGTGATAACCCTTTCAGTGAAGAACTTCTTCCTTAAAGATGAATATCCTTTTCCCGATAAGTTAGGAAAGGAGACTGCACTGCTTATGAATTCTGTGACAAACAGCTTAAAAAGAGCCATAGGCATTAAACAACCATCTCATGATGGTTGTCACCTGGAGTTGTCACCTGGAGTTGTCACCTGGAGTTGTCACCTGGAGTTGTCACCTGGAGTTGTCACCTGGAGTTGTCACCTGGAGTTGTCACCTGGAGTTGTCACCTGGAGTTGTCACCTGGAGTTGTCACCTGGAGTTGTCACCTGGAGTTGTCACCTGGAGTTGTCACCTGGAGTACTGCGTCCAGCTGTGGAGCCCTCAATATCAGAAGGATATTGACCACTTGGAGTGAGTCCAGAGGAAGCCACGAAGATGATCAGAGGGCTGGAGCACCTCTCCTATGACGAAAGGCTGCAAGAACTGGGCTTGTTCAGCCTGGAGAAGAGGAGGCTCCGAGGAGACCTCATTGCAGCTTTCCAGTATCTGAA
This sequence comes from Eurypyga helias, assembly GCF_000690775.1. Taxonomy (NCBI): domain Eukaryota; kingdom Metazoa; phylum Chordata; class Aves; order Eurypygiformes; family Eurypygidae; genus Eurypyga; species Eurypyga helias. Next base: position 7,945 of record NW_010239027.1, on the reverse strand, counting down.
GGGGCTACAAGGGTGCTGGGAGAGGACTTTTTACAAGAGCCTGTAGTGACAGGACAAGGGGTAATGGGTATAAATTGAAATCAGGGAGGTTGGTGTCCCTGCCCATGGCAGGGGGGTTGGAACTAGATGATCTTTAAGGTCCCTTCCAACCCAAACCATTCTATGATTCTATGATTCATCATCTCAACAGGGGTACACTTAGCACACTGTGATGTCTTCCAAAGCCCTGTAAGTATTTGTTCTTCATTAGTACCAAATATATAGCGCATTTGAGAAAACAGCAACCACAGCTTTATTAATAAAACAGCAACATTAAGTGGAAGCCACGTTTATACATTTCTAATATGGTCTAAATACCGTGTGGGAGTGGAAGAAAACAAAACAAAGAGCAGAGGAATAAGCACGCTTTTTCATCGTAGGAGAAATATTTATATGAAAGCTACGCCGCACACGGCACACTTCAAAGTGGCCTTACACCTTAGCATCAGAGGAGAGAAAATAGGTCATTCTCTCAGCTGGTTTCAAGGAAGACCCAGCTCCACCCATCCACATTTCCCTCTCTCCTTACAGTGTCTGCAAACACAGTCACTCGAGGGACGGAAGATGTTTGTGTGCCATTGCTAATACTTGCCAAAGGCAATGAGGTCATCTGCTCTGTTTGGGCAAGAACTGGCTTAACACTTGGTTTTGTAAGGCTGAATCTGTTCCTTGCACTCAGTCAAAGCTCACGTGCAAAATTTGCTGGGCTTTGTCGTTTGACTACAGCCACCCTCGGTCACAGCTGCCCAAGTGAGGTGTTCCTTGGACTCCACACGTGAAGCGAGGGTACGTGTCAGAACGATCAGACACACATACAAACCCCCTTATTATAACCCCCCACGTTTCAGGATATGGACCAAAGCGCAACACCCTCTTCAACTGCATTTTTGGGAAAGTTACATGTAAATGAGCTCATTTATCGAGGATTTCCTGCATCCTGGAGATACAGGAAATATAAGACATCTTACAATTGAAATATCTATTTAAATTTGAATTAACTGGCATTTTAAAGGTCAATTAAGTATACGGTTTAAAGCCATAGTACTGCATGACTACTAAACAGAAATCTCACTGTAATTAAATGCAATTCCTGAAACAGAAATAAGGTGAGAAACTTTTAACGTGACTTAAAAAACACCCAAACTGAAAGCTTTATTCAGAGAGCAGCTACATTATTCATTAAACATCATCTAAGAAATTCCAATTCACTCTCCTGGCAACCTAGAAATGTCTGCAAGACAGAACAGAACAAGGAGTCTGTAAACAGTTAAGGCAAGTAAGCAAACAACACAGGGAACCCATCCCCTTCTAGAATTTACACTTGGCTATGCTTACTTCCCTATTTCCCCAAGTACAAAACAACTTCTTTGCTTCTTCTAATCTCTATTTATAGGACTCAGCTGGATCACTTAACTATCTTCCCTCCCTAGACAATTGTGAGCTTGGGTAATTTTATTTATTAGAGCAAGATCGGAGGTAATCATAATACACAGCAATAGCTTATGGACTAAAAAACTCTAACTGCATTACTTAATTCCCCTAGTCCTGCTTTCAGCACTGTGGCAGCCAGCTCCAAGCCAACTCTACGCTACTGTGGCCAACTGGCCACGCTGCTGCAAAACAGACGTGGAACTCCAATGCCACCTCAGGAGGTGAGTATGCTTGGGAATCTCCGCTCTATTCAGCTGATAATTTTAGGGAAACCTACAAACTTCACACTTTCCAAACCACTAATTCTCTTTAAGTTTGGCTGAAGCTCACTTAAGAGGTCCAAAACTCACTGGGAAGGGGCAAGAAGCGTAGAGATGAGTAACATCATTACATACACCCTCCCTTTTAGGAAGCTGTCTTCCAAAGATCACATATGGCATTCATATGCCAGCAAAGAGCTGTTCAGGAAAACCAGGATTCCATGCCAAGAAAATTGTAAAGAACTAAACGTAAGTCACAGCCTGCAATACCACTGGAAAAAAAAGATATTAGGTCAGTTCAATATAATAAGCAAAAAAAGAGTGTTCATTTTCCTGTTCCCTACCTTCTTTCTGTTGCTACAGTTCGGCAGCCAGCACCACTTTCCACTCACCGATTCCCTCCCCATATTTTCTGACGCTGTGTACACTTTGTACCTTCGGAGACATTCATTAAAGGCCACGCAGTTACTGGCTTTCGTCTCAAGTCCTGATGACTGCATCTTCCTCCTCATTGCACCCTCCGCAACCTCATCTTGTCCATTTGCCCAGAACGATGATGTCAGGGCAGTTTTCTGGAGTCAGCAGACTTGCCGAAAGAAGAGAGCACGGAGTCGCCCTCCCCTTTCTCTAGTACGTTACATGGGATCTACTTATTTTCATTCAGGAAGCCCTTCCACACTCATTTCTCACACATTTTTCCAAGTGAAAGGTACAGCTTTCTGGTCCATTTGTGAAAGCCACCTCAGACACGTGCGTAGAAAGAGAAACTCCACCAAGTTACTGGTTAAATCTCTTCCTCCTTCACATTCTCCTTTAACCTACTTGGGCACAGTGCTACCAAAGCCCAACAGATGACATTTGTGACCCTACTGCTTTTCATGCCATGTCCACGTGCTGTGCACACCTTGGGCAGGGTGCACCTTCTTTTGGGGGGTTCTAGAGCCTTTCAGAGGCCCAGATGAAGAGCGACCTGCTCAAAGAGCTCCTGGAAAGCATCCACAAGACCACCAACTTGATCGAGCCTTTTGGGAGCACGCTCATCCCTCCAGAAGTAATCTCAGCATCATTCCTCCTACCACGGCGGATCTTCACCGCATCTCTCTGAACTCGGCTACGAGACACCTGGGATGCCAGGCACCGGTACCGAAGAACGGACGGGCCAAGTTAAACACAACAGCATCTCGGCTGCTCAGCAACGCTGCGTGAAGAGCTGCGGGGCTCACGCATTCTCTGGGCTACCATCACGCTGCTCATGCAGTACAAAGTCCAGCTTGCATTCCTTTTTTGAAACTGGGGGGGCAGAAATTGGAGATCCAATAAGCACATTTTTTAGTTTCCACTGTTCTTTTCGAGAAACTAGTATCTGCTTCTGTGGACTCCTCCTTCCCACAGAAACATAGGGCAGGCTGTGTCGTCTGAGGAACAGCAGTGAATGAGTTAACAGACAGGGTTAAGGATTTAGAACTTTGACAGATCTTAACAAAAAAAAAAAAAAGAGCCTGGCCAGTTTTCTTTTAAATGAGAAGTGGTTGCTGGGATTTCTAATCTTTACTGATATGCTGCTATGGAAGTGTACAATACTAGGTAAAATTAGGAGGCCAGAATGGCTTATTAAGCACAATTACCTAGCAAGCAATCTAAATCCTGGAAAGAACTCAAGGGGAAGTGCCCACGGAAAGTTTCTGCTAATCGTAAGCTAGTGAGCAAATAAAGACCTAATATTATCCAAAATATAAAGTATTAATGAGTCCAGACATCCAAAACATAACATTTAAATGAAATAACTGTTACAGAAGTATAACATATCAGAAAAGAGAACGAAAGTCATCTTTTTTTTAAATGAGCACATTGGAAAGCCACATTAAACATCAGTGTCCAAATTGCCCATGTGCTTCTAAGCATTTTTATCAAAAAGAAGGTATCTATTCCTCTAAAGATAGTATTGGGCATTAGCAATCTTGGGGAACAGTTCAACATTCTGTGCTTTGGACATCTTGAGATCAAGTTTTCCTGTCCTTCTGTGCAAAACAGAGTACAATAATTTTACACTAGATGCATATAATGCGGGCCAGCTTAAAAATAGAAAACAAACCAAAATAGAACCATGAAAGTCCTTGGGACATCTGCATTACTGAAGGAGTGACAATACAGGCCTGTAATTTCAACAGCAACTAATTTAAGATTATTCACGTAGCACATGTTTCTAGGTGTTTCACGTGTTCAAGAGGCTTTAATTTCCAGAAAGTGCTAAGGCCTCAGGCTCTGCAACTTCAATCACTTCAAACACCTCCAACGGAGCGGCCCAAAACAGATGTACTCCAGTGACTCAGGATTTTCATCTCATTTGCTAAGATCCCCATCTTCTGGTTGGGTGGGGTGGTTTTTTTTGTGTGTGGGGGGTTTTTTTTTGTTTGTTTGGGTTGGTTGTTTGTTTTTTTTTTTTTTGCTTAAGGTTTTCACTACATATTTTCATTTTAAGGGAAAAAAAAAAAATCATCTTTGTGTTAACTGTTTTTCATGAGTGAACTTCAAGTTTTCCAAGGAAGCCCTGCAACTTAGTCACCTAAAGAACCCTCCTTCCATCCTGATCTTGGTTATAGAAATAGCTTCTAGTGCACCACCCCTCCTCACAAAATGATTGCATTCTAACAAAGTCCAGTATGCAAGGAACAAGGTTCTGGAACCAACACTGATTTAAGTCTTTGTGATCTGTTCCCTTCTCCTTTTCTTTTTCCTTTCTTCTACTGCATAAACAATGCAGCCATTGGCGTGGGCAGAGCTGAGCAACCTCCACGCTCAGGTTTTGGCTAACGTGCAGCTTACGCCATGGCCTGATGCACGCTGGGAGCAGCGCCACTACGCCAAGGTGAGGGCAACATGTAGGCAGGACACAGCGGCCAGAAAGAGCTAGAGGTTATTCTGCAGCCGCTGTCACCTGCGGCTTGTCGTCTCCTGCTGCCACACTCCCCGCATACTGGTTATCCAGTAGTTCCTTCAGAATCTGCTACTTGTGGAAACAGGATAGCCCAAACATCCAAGCTGGAATGTTGAAATACATCAGCTTATCCAAAAAGCTTTTGAAGGGGACCCAACAGTAGCTGGACTGCTGAGGCTTTGTGTGTCCCTGTGCGATACCGGGGACGCTTACACCGTTACGCAGGATAAAGGAGGAGCGCACTTGCAATCAGTTAGGTAACTATTTTGCTCACAGATGAGCAAGTTGCAAGTTACAGAGAACTTAAGAGTTAGTAAACCTCATGAACAAAGAGATGTATTGTATTGGACTAGTCTGTACAAAGGTGTTGTGGTTTAGGCCCAGCTGGCAACCAAGCACCACACAGCCGCCCGCTCACTCACTCCTCCCCCAGTGGGATGGAGAGGAGAAAATATAAATAAGAAGGCTCCTGGGTCAAGACAAGGACAGGGAGGGATCACTCACTAGTTATGGCTGTGGGCAAAACAGACTTGACTTTGGTGTGGTAAGGGGAATCAATATGCTACCAATCAAATCTGAGTCAGGCTATGAAAGATAAAACCAGATCTTAGAAACACCTTCCCCTATCCCTCCCTTCTTCCCAGGATCATCTCTGCTCCCCATTTCTCTGTCTCCTCAGCAGCGCAGAGGGACAGGGAACGGGGATTGTGGTCAGTCCATCACACGGTGTCTCTGCTGCTCCTTCCTCCTCAGGGGGAGGGGCCTCACACTCTGCCCCTGCTCCATGTGGGGTCCCTCCCATGGGAGACAGTCCTCCATGAATTTCCCCACTGTGAGTCCTTCCTACGGGCTGCAGTTCTCCATGAAGTGCTCTGGTGTGGGTCCCTCCCATGAAGTGTAGTCCTTCAGGAGCAGCCTGCTCCAGCACGGGCTTCCCACAGAGTCAAGGGGTTCTTCAGACACAGCCGCCTGCTCCGGCGTGGGCTCCTCCCTGGGCTGCAGGGGGGTCTCTGCTCCCCCATGACCCTCCATGGGGCAGGGGCACAGCCTGCCCTCTCCTCACGGGCTGCAGGGGAAATTCTGCTCTGGGGACCTCCTCCTGCCTTTCTGTGCTGACATGGGGGTCTGCCTGGACATCTCCTTCACATCTCACTCCTCTCCCTGCTGCAGGTTCTCTTTGTTTTCCCCTCTTAAATATGTTAATCACAGAGGCACTAATTTACTTGGCCTTGGCCAAAGGTGGGTTCAACTTGGAGCTGGGGAAGGTTCCGGCAGCTTCTCAGAGCAGCCACCTCTGTAGCCCCCACCTCACTATCAAAACCCCACAGCACAAACCCAATAAACAAAGGCTCAGTCCTCTTTTGTATCATGTTTGCTTGTTTTCTTTCCTAATGAGCTCATAAAGGTTAATTTACAGAGTACGTTGTCCTACAAATCTGAGATCCTAACGACCATGAGAGCTACATACCAATATTGATAAGAAAGAAGCTTTTCCCAATGTTCCAATCACAACGTTTTGACTGGTTTTCTCTTTTGGCTTTTAGAAGCAATACAGTTCAGCGACATTTTGAAAAGAAAGGATTAAACCTGCTCTAATGGAAGAAATCAGTCCCTTACCTAAAGTCACTTTACATGTGTTTTCACCATAACCTGAATTTGAGTGCACTTCCCTCCTCAGCATACTGACCTGGAACATCTATCATCATTGCCGGAGTATTCTCAAGCACTCAAATAATCTATGTGTACGCAACCAGCAGTCAACAGTAGTGGTAGTTTGGATTTCTCTGTAAAATGAAATTGTGTTCCATACAGATGGCAAGAAAAGTACAATCAAAATTTCAGCTCTTATTTTCATTCCCAGCTAATCTCTGCCTGGAGAGAAAAAAAGTTTGCTTTCGCTGCGCTGTCTGCATCCTTCGTAGGTGGTCAAGTCTGTTGTCCTCCCAGGGGAATACAGAAAAATTCTATGCATGAAAACTCCTGAGTTTCCAACCCTCTATGTGGGAGTAGTCTGCAGAGAGAGCCTTTAATTAAAAACAACTTTGGAGCTAAGTCCAGCGTGTTCAACTGTTTGCAGTCCTTCCACTTACAAAAGCTCACTGGGATCCTAGATACAGGAAGCCGAAACATTTAGGCTGAACTAACCAAACCTGAGAGCTTTCAGTGTTAGTAAACTTTGTTGCTTTAGGAGCGCTATGATACCAGGTGTATCCAGAGATAGAGTGTAATACCACCAAGGTATTTCTGAAACCTTTGTTTTCACAAAGTCAAGGCCCATTCAACTCCAGCATAAGGCTATCCTCATTCAATCTCATGCCTTTCACTGGAGAAGTAAAAAGAAGCTGGAGAACAGTATCACTCGATCTGAATTCCACTGCTAAGGCTGGGGTCATGCTGTTTCCATGCGCAAACACCATGGGGCACATCCCGAACTTTGCTGACAAGAAGCAATCCAATACTAGGCTTCTGAATCCTAAACAAACAATATTGTAATCCACGATCGGCTGCACAATAACTGCTGCGCTCTGTCAAAACATACTTTTAAGGACAAACATGCTATGAAAATGAACAGGAAAAAAGATGAGATACCAGGCCTGCCTGGGGTGTAATGCTTTCTTCCACATGCCATCACCCCTCAACTATTACACTGGCAGAAACGCAAACGGGGGTATAGGAGCTCTTACCTTCACATCAGAACAAACACTGCTGCATGAGCATTTTGAAGGATGTTATTCAGAGTAACACTGTCAGAACAGATATCTGAGCAGCACGGTTTCGGGCTTGAAACCAAACTTCAGCTCCCAGAACGGGCAGAAGAGCTCTAGAAAGCAGTGCTTAAGACAGCAGAGAACGGCCTTGACTAGAAGCCACTCCGCAGGGTAAAATACACTCTGGTGAAGACCAACCAAGAGCAAGGCTTCCTTACATGCATACTGCCTCTTTCTGGGCTCCAGGAATGGATTCCATAAAACCTGCAACACCAGGGATCCAGACTCAGCGTGGCAGAAGGAAGGAAACATTTGGGGAACGGCCAGGGAGCCCAGTGCGCCCAAACCCTCAGATGCACCTCCAAACCCACCTCCCGTGTTCAGGCTCTTCAGTCAGGCTGGGTGAGACGGGGGGGCTGTGCTATGCAAAACATTCATCGCTCAAAGTCCTCCTTAGGAATTCCAGCACCGAATTCTTTCCTTTAGCTTTGAATACTAGACTTAAGGACAAGGGAGAGACTCTAAGTAGTAGCTCAGAGTATTTATCCCTAAATTGGAAGAGCAGGCTTCTA
>NW_010239026.1:90222-91293 GCF_000690775.1 Eurypyga helias | reverse complement strand
GTCACCGATCTCCACTCGGACATTTCTCCTCTGGACTAGGTGTGGCTTTACCATTGGCACTGTTGGGTACCAATCTGGGTGGGTAATTACTGTCTTATATTTCACTCTTTACAGAAAACCTCAAGTTTGGAACATAAATCTTAAGGTTTTAAAACTGTAAGATAGAAAGGTTTTGAGCAGAGACATTACTAAGATTTTAAATTTTTCTACATTGTCAGTTTCTGTGAATCATTTTTCCCTTTCAGTGCACTTGGTAGTGTTGAAATGTTGTAACAGCTAACGCTCCGTTTTAAATTCTCTGATTATTTGTGAAAGATAATGATGGGTCTTGATGCTTGCAGTAGAGATTGCCTCGTGTAAAAAGAGAGATGAAGTCTCACTGACTGAAAACAAAGCTACGTGGCTTTACATCAAACGCAAGATTTTTTGGGGTTCATGTTGGAAGGCTCCAGCATTGTTACTTGAATGGGCACTTGACAGCCACCAAAAACTAATATTAAGAAACTATCAAGAGAAAATAGCTGCCTTCGTCCAGTAGTATCATAAAATCTCATACATACTATATGCATAAAAAGATGTTTACAATTTTCTGAAAGTCTCAAGCTTATGTTTTCACCTCTTACAAACTCAGTGCTAGCTGCAGTGGAGACTAGAGGAACTGCAGGCTAGAATTTAAGCTACATCTGACTACAGTTTCCTTCTTCGAGTTGTTTTCTCATAAGGCTAGGTCATTGTGTTGATAATGGCATTGACAGGAGAGCATATGAGGATCCAGAGGCCTGTTTCTACACCTTCATATGGTGAAAAGTAATATCAGCTAGGCAATACCACAGGGCAGCAACTGTCCTAAATTTAAAGGAATATGGGAAAATATTTTGGAGATGATTATTTTTTAAATAAAGCTAGATATGGCTGCAGCTTATTATTTTTATATTTAATCTTTATTTGATCACTCTTCCTTATTTATGAAGCTCTCGCACCTCAAAATGGCCAACCACACAAATTACTGAATCACAGAATCTTTTAGGTTGGAAAAGACCTTTAAGATCATCAAGTCCAACTGTTAAAAAT
>NW_010239026.1:0-90208 GCF_000690775.1 Eurypyga helias | reverse complement strand
GTATCTGTCCGCCACTAAACCATATCTCTCAGCACCTCATCCACCCGTCTCTTAAACACATCCAGGGATGGTGACTCCACCACCTCCTTGGGCAGCCTGTTCCAGTGCCTGACAGCCACTTTGGTGAAGAAGTTTTCTGTAATATCCAATCTAAACCTCCACTGGCACAACTTGAGGACATTTCCTCTTGTCCTGTCACTTGGGAGAAGAGACCAACCCCCCTTCTCTGCACCCTCCTCTCCGGGAGTTGTAGAAAGCAATATGGTCTCCCCTGAGCCTCCTCTTCTCCAGGCTGAACACCCCCAGCCCCCCAGCCGCTCCTCACAGCACTTGGGCTCCAGACCCTTCCCCAGCTCCAGTGCCCTTATCTGGACACGCTCCAGCATCTCAGTATCTTTCCTCTAGTGAGGGACCCATGATTCAAGGTGCAGCCTCACCAGTGCCCAGTACAGGGGGACAATCCCTGGTCCTGCTAGCCACTGGTGCCGGCCAGGAGCCCGCTGGCTTTTTGGCCACCTGGGCACACGCCGGCTCACATTCAGCTGCTGCCGACCAACACCCCCAGGTCCCTTTCTGCCAGGCAACTTTCCAGCCACTCATCCGCAGGCCTGTTGCGTTGCAGCGGGTTGTTGTGACTCAAGTGCAGGACCCAACACTTGGCCTTGTTGACCCTCACACAGTGGCCTCGGCCCATAAATCCAGCCTGTCCAGAACCCTCTGGAGGGCCTTCCTGCCCTCAAGCAGATCAACACTGCCACCCAGCTTGGTGTCATCTGCAGACACACTGAAGGTGCACTTGATCCACTTGTCCAGCTCATTGGTAAAGATACTGAACAGAACTGGTCCCAGTACTGAGCCCTGGGAAACACCCCTTGTGACCGGCTGCCAACTGGGTTTAACTCCATTCTCCACCACTCTTTGGGCCCAGCCATCCATCCCGTGTTTTACACAGTGAATAGTATGCCCATTCAGGCCATGATGAGACAGTTTCTCCAGGTGAATGCTGTAGGAAATGGTGTGAAAGGCTTTGCTAAAGTCTAGGTAGACAACATCCACATGATTGATCGATACATGGAAAAGGTTGAGTATCAGATTCTGTTCTCTGTCCAAAATCCTCTTTCTGACAGAATTCCTTCAAATGGCCAGGAAGAGCAGATCTTACAATGAAGATAGATATTTGCTGTATCTGAAAGCCATTAATGGCTTGTGCATGATGAACCTGACTCAGCCTTGGTTCATCTTTGAGTTTGGACAGTAATGTCCTATGTCTTAAGATGCAGAGGTTTCAGACTCCGCCTCTCCATCTAATGGCCTGTTTTAAGGCTTTTTGGTGCCTCATGTTGGAAATGTCAGGCAGGATCAATAGTACTACGTGTGTCTGGTGGATCAGCGTCTTCGTATGGCCTAGCCAGCTCTACAGTGGCAAGTTACAGTGGGGAAGATACAGACCACAATATGCCAGCCAGCAATGCTGACTTGGCTATTCCAGAAAAAGCAAGGAAGGGGTCAGACTTCAGAAGAGTACCTTGAAGGCACAGCACTACTTTGAACTTCCTGGTTTGATATAGCTTAAGCTTTTTCGTTAGCTTCTGCTTATTACAATATTCGTCTCTTAATTGCTGCTTTCTGCTTTGTATTGGCTGCAAAATGAAATAAATTGCTAACAAAGTCACTTTTTATAATAACACAAAAGTCTAAAAGGATGTGTCAGATAACTACTGTTTCTTGTTACAAGATTTTTTTAATGTTATCCTGTGATGATCAAACAACCGAGAAAATTAAGTAGTACGTTTTTCTGATTTGTACTATTTTAAGTTGTATATGTATTTCTTCTTAGTGTCTGGCATTACTTAGAGCTTTTTAAATGCTTCTGTCACCTGCTTTCTAATCTTCCTATTTTCCTTTGTGCTGCAGGATCTGAGGGAGGAATGTATAAAGCTGAAGACAAGAGTTTTTGATTTGGAACAACAGAATCGAACATTAAGTGTGCTTTTCCAGCAGAGAGTCAGACCAGCTTCTGACCTCCTTCTTCAGGTAGGAAATGGCCTTTGCAGAAAGCAAGCTCTGAGCTTTATATTTCTCACAATTATAAAATATTTTTCTTCTTTTTAAGGTCATGTCAGTAAGCAGGAAATGACAGTTGATAGATGTAATATATTAGAAGAATATCCGTTATCTGTAATCTGATACCATTGAAATTGAAAGTGTACGCCAGTGAGCTGTGCCTACATATTGTGTGCAGATGTGGAAAAAGGAGCATACCTGCAGAGCGACTTACTTTTTTAGGTGCTTCTTCACTGTGATAAATGGAATGATACGGGTTCATTATCCCTCTGCAGGGGAGAAGCTCGGTATTCCTTAACATTCTGCTTGATGGTGAACAGTGTAATTTCCTGTGAGAAGACAGCCCATTTATTTAACTTTTGCCATATGTGTTACAAGGACTTAAGTACATCTTCACAGGCTTAGGATGATTTTTTTTTCCCCCCCAATATTTTATGGGAGGATATAGCTGAGAAACCAATTGACCCATCTCCCACTCCTTTGCCATTCTGGAATAATAAGAGATGTTTCAGTATCCCTTTCCATTTGGCCAAGTCCATTATTCTGAATTAATCCATTGCTTTGTCATCCTTTTATAGAAGTAGAATTGCTGTACAGAAGTTTCAACAAATCTGATCATGAGCTAGAAGAACAGTAAATGAGGAATAATTAAAACTTGGCAGGTTTCTAACAATAGGGCAGACTCTGGTTTTAGCAATATATGTTATTTCTTAATTGAAAAAAAATCATTCATTTTGGAGGGGAAATTTGAGTCATGTCAGCTAGCTAAGTGGCATTAGACGTCTATCTTATTTAAATCTTCTGCTGCTGTGCATCTGTATCTCAAAGAAAAATTTGGCCCTTGCACTGTTCCTTGACAGCTGAGGGCTGCTGTAACTCATCAGCTTGGGCTCTTTATTGAGGGAACACGGTCCCCTCACCGACTGGTGCTTAAAGGCAAGGGAATCCCCACGGTGAGGGCAAATAGCTATACTGACTTATCGTGAAACTAAAGCACAGGCAGAGCGGTGCCAGGTCACCATCTCAGCGATCTGGGTTCTTGAGTTGTCCTCAGGTGCTTGTTCCGTCTCTTGATTTTGTGTTGATTTAGGTACTGCTAGGTCAGGACCTTCTCTCTTCTGATTCTCCCTTGCCCTCTGCTTTCTTTCCAGTTTGTTCATCCTTCATGGACTCCTGTGTAGGAGTGATTTCTCTTTACCCACTCAGGGTTTCTGACACATCCACCACAGCATCCTCCCTCCCTGCCTCCTGTGTCCAAATCTAGTCTACATCAGTATAGGGTTAGATATAAGATATATCGAGAGAGAGGGAGAGAGAGAGATAGATATAGATATATTAGTATAGGGTTAGACATGTCATACATTGCATATTCTTTATTACAAATTCCAAGAATGTTAGAGAAATGGTAGATAGCATCTGAAAAGTGCGATCAATGCTTTGAGTTGAGTTCCTTGAAACGGGATTGTGTCATTGCTGTGAAAGAAGCTGAAAGAGATGAACCTACATCAAGTGGAAGAAAGAACCAAATAATCTAGCAGGTTTTCCTGGGGTATTCAACCTATTTTACATCATTGTTCCCACACAGTTTGGCAGGAACTAATGTGTATAGATTTTTTACCCCCCTTTTCACTTGCTTTGTCTGTATTGACTTAAGAAAAAAAGAGAATTAAGATCATTCGCAAAGCCCAGGTCTCACAGACAGCAGCAAAATCTGCTGTTATGTCCCTGCACTTGCTGTCAACAGATTTTAACCCCCTTGGGGGAAAAAAAGTGGAGAACAAGATGCAGTGTACATCAGAAAATGAAGAGCTTCTGTTAAAACATTTCCTATGTCATTTTTAGCAGAAAAGAAAACAGCAAATTTGTAAGTTTCCAGAAATTTCGTTTTCCTCTAACTTTACTCTGGACTTGAATAAACTGTGTGTAGTCTGTGATCTTGCAGTCTAACATGTAAAATCTAAAGGGTGTTTCCTTAGGACTCAAATTAAGCAAATACTGTCGTATGCCTGAATAGAATTGAAGTGCAGTTTGGATTATGTCTTCTTGGAAATGCATACATCCCAGCTGTAGTGCAGTAGCTAAATATTTGTTTAAATCCATCACTCTACAGAAGAGTAGAGTAGGTGGTAAAGGACATTCCCGTTAAATCATGACCCTAATCAAAGTGAATGGGCACATACTGGTGTGGGGGCACGTGCTGCTAGTTTCATCTTTCCTGTGCTATCTGATACAACAAAGTTCAATTTTATTTACAGGCTGATCTCATCCTAGGAGTATTCATACTCAGTACAATTAAAAATCTTGAAGAATTCAGCAGAAATGGGTATAAGCTAAAAAGATATAGTATGGTACTTTTTCTGCATATCAACTTCTGTGATTGGTTGTGTATTGCCATCCAATTATTCTACGATTGATACTAGAATACTTTTGTATTAAAGGGTAACCTTATTTTTAAACCATAAGCTTTCTTGAACTCTTGGATTTCAACAGAAACATGGATTTCTTAAAAAAACCAACAGATTTCACCACTGCTCTGGGAGTTTTTATATTCAATTTTGAGTAAATAATACATGATTCAAGTGTCTTCTTAGAAATCAGATCATTTCAATTTTTTCGCAGAAAAATTTGGTACAGTGTTCTGAATTTGACTGCAGAATAACGGCCCATGTACCGTACTGATTGCAGTGTTGTTTTTCCTCATGCTTCTCATACAGGTCAAAAGAAAAACTGATTCCTACCAATTAAAAAAAAAAACAACCCACTCATGACATAGTAAGGTTTTCATGATTTCTTCAGGAATCCTTCTCTGTACACCTATTATTAGAAGTATTAGGCTTTCATACATTCACAAGAAGTGTAAGTACTTGTGAAATTGTAGGGCCTAATAGTATTTTCAGAGAAATCTTCATGCTTTCTTGAGGCATGTGATTATGTGTATTGCCATGTAAGTTCTTTGCTACTGGAAATGCTGGTGTGTGTACTGCTTGTAGGGAGAGTGACACAGAGGATATGACACTCCTGTCATGAAAAGATTAATTAACTCTGATGCAAAATGTAGGGAGGAAAAAGAGATAACCTTATTTTAATTTTTGGTCACCTCTTTCATATTGTAGATGATTTTAAGAGCTACCCTATCTTTCTGGGGATATTCTTTCTACTGAAGGGTGTGCTTTACAGAGCTGGTGTTAGGGTAGATAAATAAAGAGCAGCCTGATCACCTTCTTTTTAATTTTATTTTATTCAGCCAATCTCTCTTCGTAAAATGAAGAAGCCTTGAAAAAGTTTCTGTCTCAGCACCGTCTGAGGATGAGCCATAGTTTTAGTTAAAAACTAGCATAGAGGAGTAGCTTCTGCCCAAGCAGCCTTTATTTCTCTCAGTTAATGTGATTGCTAAAAAGAGATTAAATTCTGCCCGTCGTAGCAAGGGAGGTTTGGGAAGAGGAAATCAGGAACTCCCTTTTAGTGAGCCAGCTGGTATTTCACCTGCCAGTGAGAGAAATAGTTGGAAATTATTAATAGAGTTATATTTAAACCTGGGGAGAGAGAAACTGGTTGGAAGTACAGTGGGAAATTTGTGGATATAGAGAAGGTTGCTGAAGGGATAAGATAAATCCAAAGAAAGGATGCAGAAGTAGGAATAAGAAGCCTGAGATAAAACTTAACACTTCTGCTTTGCCCATGGTCGTGTATAGCATCTATGAAATATTTTTAAATGTCAATAACACTATATTTCTGTCTTTACCTTATTTTTTGTCTAAATTATGTAGTGTTTTCTTCAAAGAAACTTCGAACTCCTAAAATGGGAAATTACAGAGCTTTCTCATTTCTTAGCTATGTTGTCTCACAGGCTTGTTTTGACTTTATCTGGTATAGGCTGCTCAATCTTGAGACACAGATCCTTTCACAGATTTCTTACTTCTAGTTAGAGCTCTTCTTCCAATCCTATCTGAAAATACAACTAATGACAGAGAATGTAATTCTGATACTACATGTGCTCCTTTTACAACAATGAGGATTCGTATAAAGTTACTGAGGACAACAGGGGTCAGGGTTTGCCTTCTGATAGATATCACAGTGATTTGTTTGTATTATGTATCTGTTTACATAAATTCAACATGTTTGTTAGCTGAATTCTTCCCATAGATGAAACTTGCTTTCACTTTTCACCCAGAAGTTTGCTGTCACAGTTTTATTATAAAGCATGAAGGGTACCTTCAGTGAAATGTGTTAAAAAGTGGCAAGTAGCAACATTTATTGAGTTGATTTATTTGATTAAATAAGTAATAAAATTTTCATAGTTGGGAAAGTATAAAATAATACTTCTAATCATAAGATTTATCGTATCTCTGATCCTAAACTATATTTTCATTGCCATTTTATTTCCATCATAAAAATTCTACTTTATCAACTCCAGAACAAAGCAGGGAGGACTCTCGAAGCATCTATTTTCTCCTTGTGTTTCTCTAGCTAGATTAGTTCCATGTATTACTCAGGGACCATCCACATTGTTTATTTTTATCTTTAAAATTTTGTCTAGAATGCTGCAGCACATTCTCCTGAATTCTCAGAAGGTCAATTTAAATAATAACTACTTTCTTATAACTACATTCATATTTGCTCTTTTAATAACCTGACAACTATGTCCTGACATATGAGATCGAGTGTAGCTTTACCTACTTGGAGACAGTTGTACAGCTTAGCAGGGGTAAATTGCACCAACGACATTATTATATATGGGACGAAAAAGAGGACAATTAATTGCCCTAACACCTGACATAAGGAGGTGGAATATGTGGCCTCAGAGCCTGACCTCTGGTTCAGATATCGTTAGACATGATGATGTCTGGATGCAGAAGGTTAAACGTGAAGCTGCATTGCTTTACAGCAAATAGGCGAAATACTTAAGTACTTCAGAAAATAAGTATCTGAGGGTTTGAAATTAAAACTGAAGATGATCACACACTATTAGAAAACACTTTGTCAGCAGTCCAAAGTATATTGAAATAACGGGATTGTTACATGCTGAGCAGCAGCATAATTCCCATCTGACAGAAGCCAGCTACTAGTCCTGCCTTGTGCCTCTGGGCTCTTGAGAGAGCAGGCAGACTTGAGACCAAGATCAGCAAATTGTATTTGAAGTTTTGAAACTCCTGCAGTTGACCTGCTTATTTTCTTACTGCACATTTATTCCTTTGTATCCATCAGACTGTCAGGGTACTCTCATCTGCAAATCTCCTGAAAAGCTCCAGAACAAACTCTGTCCTTTTCTTCTCATTAAACACATAAATATAAATCAGGTGTCACAGTATCTGTAGTGATATCTACTTACTCAGGAATCAGGATTGGGGGCTTTGAGGAGAAATTCATTTCAGATCTGCTAATTGTTTCAGCACTGGTGGAAAACTGCTTAAAAGCTAGGACAGTCTCAAGGGCTGTATCGACAGACAAAAAGGTAATCACATAAATTTAAAGCATGTTTTATATTAATTTTAAACTAGTACATTAAACTTGACCCAAGAATTACATTGTCAGTAGACCAAGAAGAGAGGTCGTGGTTTTTACAGCATTTGCAGTTCTCAAAAGAATTCAGGCTGCAGCCCTGCTGGAGTGCTTTCTCCAGATCAAGGTGCACGATTACTGTCATGAGGATCCAGTCCCAGGAGAAACCATTGAGTATTGTAACAGTCAGAAATGATAAGAACGCTTCTGTGTATCAGGAAGCAAGATAGCGGTCTAGCAAGGAACACTCGAAGATTTTTGGGACTTTCAAGAACAGATTAAAGAACAGTTGTTCATGTGAAGATGCTGATGTCATTATTTCCAATTCTGCTTTATCTCAGTAAACTGGTACCTACTTTCTGTTTCTGTTATGTCCTTACTCACCAAAAACATCTGAGAAGACAGAAATGCAAAGCTTTGAGTCTCTGTATTCCATCTCAGTTTAAATCATGAACATGTAATAATACATGAAAAACTATTTCTTATGTGCCCTGCTTGCAGCCCCAAATATATGCAGAAGAAACATTACAGAAATAAAGTGTTCCTAAGAGCCTACAGGGTAGATTTGTGTGATGGTGATCTCCCTTCTTGTCAGACTGTTGTCCCTTATTTCAGCACCTAAATTTGTTCTCAAACAAAAAGAAAATATTAACTAAAGCTCTGTAGGCATGTAGTTCTGATGAGAATGGTAGTGCTTTTCAGAGAAAATTACCGCCAGCTGCTAGAATTTCATATGTCTAAGCATTTTAACTAGCCTTGAGAGGCTGCAAAGAAAAGCACTGAAAGGCTTGCCGTATCTACACAAACATGACATTTTGCAATACAGTTTTAAATGTATAATTTTCAGATACGAAATCTAAAAATTATCTTTTTCTGTTATCCTAACGATAATAGATTGCTACAGAGTTACCAAAAACAGTAAGTCAAATGAGCAAATATGCTTTAGGAAAGCCACAAATGATCTTTGGTGAAGTATTTATGAATTATTTTGACTGAGTATAGCAATATTTTTTATGTTTTGAAGTAATATATAGCCATTGCTCTGAAGACCAAAGACAGTTTTTCAGAGTAAGCACGTGTCAAGAAAACCATGGGGCTGTACTGATGTGATAGGCCTTGCAACAAAAGTAAGATTTTACTGCCTCTTTTTTAGACAAAGAAAAATATGCAACTGACACTGGGTGAATCATAGATTTATCTTTATTTTATGCATAGATTTCTATTATCAGTGATGATATGCATGATGGCAGGAATCCAATATGGCATTTGAAACCCTAAGCAAGAATGTGGGTAGACTCATTAAGTACAAGAATGTTTTTCATGGTTTTGCCAATTATTGTGTACATTCAGTGTGGCAATACATTCAAGAACAAATGAAGGAGTTCCACAATGTGAAATAGGATTGCTCTATTCCTTTCCATACTTGCCCTGTGCCTCAAACTTCTAATAAGCATTTAAAAGATATGTTTTTTCATTCCGTGCAGTGATATTTAACCTATAACAATGCTTAACCTGTTGGGTGCTATTTCAGCCTGCTCTGTTTGCTGAATGTATTAACAATTTATCATATAAACCCCTGCATAAGTGGTCAAATGTAAG
Organism: Eurypyga helias; assembly: GCF_000690775.1. Classification (NCBI taxonomy): domain Eukaryota; kingdom Metazoa; phylum Chordata; class Aves; order Eurypygiformes; family Eurypygidae; genus Eurypyga; species Eurypyga helias. Next base: position 81,046 of record NW_010239026.1, on the reverse strand, counting down.
TGTAGAGGCTGGTTAGAGGCAGCCTTTATTCTAGATTGTGAAAACTCTTAAGAGTAACTCATGTGTTTATGTTTTGTGTGACCAATAGGTCCATTTCTTGTCTGTTGCTGGTTTTGAGGTTTACAGTTACTTTCTTCTAATAGTTTTGGTGTATTTGAGTCAAGAGTCATTCATTCAGGTTACCTTTATAAATGGAAAGATCTTCCTTGCTGACATTCTGATAGCAAAAATTAGCAGGGGTTTGTTCTAATGTTAGCACAGTATGTGATGTGGTAAGTGTAAGCCACGTGTTACACATAAAAGTGTAAGTTCATGTCATTGGGTCAACTTTTAAAGCCTCGCCATTTTGGATTTCACAGCGGAGTAAAATAGTAGCCACCCCAAGCCCTGTTTACATACAATATGCACAAACAACAGGTGTGCTACGTAATTGTTTTCTCATCATGGTGCGTATTTCACACTCCATAACTCCCAAATGAAATACCAAAAGAATGCATAAAATTAAATGATTCGAAGATTTAGAGGGCTGCTGCTTCTTGTGGTGAAGTAGGAATCTACTGACATTCTAAAGCAGTATAGAAATATAACTGTTATTATTACAGATGTGTCATTTTCTTCTTATTGCACTAGTGGAGCTAAGTATGTAATGCCTTTTTGTTTTCTTAAGACTTCGAAATATAAATGAAGGATAAGTGCAAAAATGTATATGAAACAAATAACAATAGATAAAGGATTCATTTAGTCTGTTACTACATTCAATACATACAAAATTGAATTTATATTTTACTTTATAACCGTGGTTTTGTTACTATTATTTAAGTGTAGAGACAGTTTGAAGACATGAAGCAATATGGATTTGTGGCTCTTTTACTTAAAATTAAGTGTGCCAACAATTACTCGGTAACATTTAAATTGTTCAGATTACACCAGATCAGTGTAATTTGCTAGTAGTTTTAAATTATATGTTCCATCAAATGAATCAAGCTAACATTATGCTAAGTGGCTTATAGCACATAAGATTACTCAATAGGTATTTTCTGTTGCCATCTGTTATGAAAAAAATAATTTTCCTGTGATATTCTTTGTATGTTTTGTATACGCTTACGGACACTGCTCGTAGAAGAAAGGGGTGGTAATTAGACTAAAATGCTATTCATGATGACTCATAAAACACCTACAGAACCAACCCCATCTTTTAGCACTGAATTTTACTAATGCTCTGTTTCCCAAATGACCTATCTTCTTTAATGATGGTTTTGATACTGGTAAGATTCAAATCCTCACCCAAAGGCCGTGACACTATTGACTAAATCTCTGTTGACTTTGCTGAGAATGTGAAATACTGTATTGCAAGATAAAATCAGCACGTAGGTTCTCAGAAGAACTGAAGAGTCCATTAGTGCCTTAACTCTTAAATTACCATCCGGGTATCTCTCTTGATAAGGACAAGCTAAAAGGAAAAGTTACCTCTGTCATTAAATCTTTAGCAATGTGATATTGACAGATTTGAGTCTTTCTGTATTTTTAGCTTGCATTCATGCTCATTTCTTCCTCTGGATGTGAGCAAACCGTGTTTCATTAGTCACTAGCTGATGGCTGGGTGCAGGGAGGAGCAGTGATGTGTCTGTGTCCTGTGTGCATTACAAGGGCATCTTCAACATTATGAGTTAAACTCCATCTTCCTGCGTTAGAAGTATGGAAACCAGACTGCCAAAGTAATGGCATCTTGAATTAATATCAGTGCTTTAAAAATCTCAAATATACGCCCACTCTTCAGTTCATCTTTCTGGTATACAGTTTCAGAGATGAACTACTTAATATTGTAGTGTTTTGATTCTGCATTTTTATATTCAGTCATATTTTAAGAGCAGAAATGCTCCTTTTTTTTTTTTTATGTCTCCTATTACTTACTCTTAACCCCATTTTTTTCTCTAAACATGCCTTGTTTGCTTTTCCTGTAGAGTACATATAGGCACAGGCCCAGGACTTGGCACAATTATGGTTTAGAGATACTGCAAGAGTGAACATGAATCAGAGATTAGCACAGCATTTTAGAGGCTCACTTAAATTTATTCCACTATATGGTCCTTAGGAGATCTTGACATAATTAGGAGTATGTCTGCTCTCAGCTCTCTTACCAGTTTTCACCAGTTCATGGGGGAACTAACCTTTAATTTAGGTCTTTAGGTCCTTCATGCACATGGGAACAGACTTTCAGGTGTTCAGGCATTGTGCTGAGCTCTTCTAAAAATCTGGCTACGTATTCGGTGCTGAACTGGGAGCTGACCCCTTCTGAAATTCCTATAGAACACCTCCTAAGCCTTTCTTTTATCTGCCATGAAAAAGTGATCAATTCCTAAGGGCACAGGGACTTGAATTCCTACCCAATTGTTGGCCCCGCTGCTGCTGCACACAGGGTGTGCGGGTACCAGGTGTCTGTGCTGGAGGTGAAGCTCACGGCTGCTTCGAGCCGGGCGCAGGCTGCTCTGGCACTGGCTGCGGGCGGGAAAGGGGCCTGGCACTGCCAAGGCCGGTCCAGGTCCTAAACAGGGCACTGTACCTTCCCTTGCAAGAGCACAGTTTGGCCCAGGAGCAATGACTGACACAGCTTGGTCTCCATTTCCGTGTACTGCTCCTGGTTGCAGCTACAGGAGCAAGGTGCAGAACACGGACAGTGCAGGTCTGTATCCTCCTGTCTTTCGGCATGGAGTACCCTCCTTGTTGGTACCAGCACTGGCTCTCCCACCTCACCTGGGTTTCAGCCTTACTAAGATTTCTTGGCTGGCATGGCCAGGCTGATACAACATCCTTGTGCGGTTTCTTACCGCTCTGGAGTAGGTTGGTGGAATTACAGAGGTCTGAAGCCAGCGTTTGAGATGCTTATTCAGCTCATGAGGTCTACACAGTTGTACTCTGTCCTGCATGCAAGCTCTGTGATTTTTATATGTCAGAATAAACGTTGCAGAACTTGAACTGCCTTCTGGAGATCTTGTGGTCAGATCTGAGACTTTCAGAAATGAAATGCCACAACATGTGCACGCCGTGGCCCTCTAGCTGCTTTATTTCTGTAAAGCAGCAAAAGTTTGGGAGGTCAATGGGACAGTTCCTTGACCTGGCAGAAATTCTTTTCATTTCAGTACAAGAAGTGGAGCCAACAGTTCTTACCAGCTGGGAATCTGCCCACTTACTCTTTTTAAACCATACCTCAAGTAAGTGCTTTGAGGAAGATGGGTAGAATAAAGCACCTTGTATCCAGGCATTCAGGAAAACCTTCATGAAAATCTCTCCTTATTTGAAATTATTCTGTCAGAGCCAAAAACAATGCATTAGTGTTGGAGAGAAAATACATATGTAAAAGCTATAAATGAACGATAAAAGTATTTGTTGAAATCCTCCTACTACTTTTAATGTCCTTTATGTCCATCTGACATTTCAACAATATTACACCAAAAAAAAAGGGGGGGGATGGAGAAACCTTTTAAAGGCATATCGAGGCAAGGAAAATAGGAAAATACGGCTTGTTCACCATTAACCTTGACAAATTCTTGCTCTTGTCATGTAAATGAATGAACCTTTCCAGTCTCTAGCTTGCTGGACCTTGGGAAGCAGCGTCGAGGAAGAGTGGTAAAAATGATGCTCATCTCTCTTAAATTATTTTTCTGAGTAAATGAGTGATTTCAATGAAATCCAAATGAGGATGAATCTGCTCACTTGAACCACCTGTTCACAGCCAATGAAATTCCATGTGCAACAGTGCTCACTCTCCTCAGTTGCCATGTATTGATCTAAAACATCTTCCCTGAGCCTTCTCTCTACTTTTCCTCCTACAGGCAAAAGGTTAGAGTTAGATAATAGTATTAATTTTCCAGACATCTGCACATGTTTTAATAGCCTTTAGAAGGTTTGAAATGGTTTCTGTTTGACCACCACAGGGCTAAAATGCCATTAAGACTTAGATTGTAGCAATACATAACAATCATAGCCCCGTAGTTCAACCTGGCAATAAAAAAGCTAATTTATTTTATCGGAGATTTAAATTAATGTGATGAACTCCTCTCTCAACAGGAGCTGTAACACCACTCTTACAAAAAATACCACGACCCTGCATATTTTCAAAACCAGATGAAACACTTGCAACAAACCTTGTGTATGCCTTTGTTCTGTCTGATTTTTGAGTGTTTGCATGTGTGTGTGTTCACATAATACTACTTACTGGTCCTGAGACCATTGTGTTTTTTCTGTCATATCTTCATTCTTAGCCACATTTTTTTTTTTTTTTTAATCATTTGACTCATAGACTCAGCAAGAAGAAAGTGATTAATAGATCCAAGGGCACTCTGCAGTGTTAGCTTTTTTTTTTTTTTTTTAACCACCCTGAAAACTGGAATTTTCTTGTGAGAAAAAATTATTACTGGTCAGGTAAATTGAGTTTAAAATAGACATGCAGTTAATAAGGATATTTTTGAAAACCTAAGAAAGAAATATTTAGAGCTCAGACAGTTTTCATTTCCAACTCTATGCTAGAGGAAAGCTTCAGCTTATCCCATTATAAAGTGATAAAGCAACATTTGATGGAAGCAGCTTCTGTGAGAAAATGATCATGGCAGCACTGAGAACGAATCTAATAAGGGAATTGATCTGTAGATTCCAATTCTGTAAGAGCCAACATCGATCAACATAAATGTCAATAACAAGATCGTACTGAGGTCTGCCTAATTCCTTTAGATGATTTTGGGGCATAGTCAGAAAGTGAATGTGAAAATGAATTTTAAACTGTAGGAATCACAAAGACAAAGACCAGAATAATGTTGCGCTACCAGGAATATCACTGACTGTCATAGTATCAGCAATTTAGCAGCATATTGAAATTAGTGAGTAGCATTTCATCAGATCATGATTGATAATGCAGTGCCTGTTGTATAAGTGAGACTGAAGCATCAGTACTTTTTATCTGTGTTCTCATGTTAAAGCATTTCTTAAGTACAGTGGAATAATAAAAAACAGCCCACCTTTTTACTGGTAAAGCATAGATAGTATGTGTAGGGCATGCCGTGAAAGATTAATGGTACAGTTCTTCCTTGTCACAGGAGTTCAGTATAAAGTTGTTTCTTAGCCTGATTCTGACCATGCTGAAACGTTAAGGACGAATGAGTTTGTTTGTGAGCGATGTACCAAGAGGAGGTGTCAGGATGGGCAGGATTCTGCCTTTCACTGTTTGACGTTCCCATAATTCATAGCACCTATGTGATGTTGGCACTGATTTACCAAAGTGGAATTAACTATTAGTATTTGATCAATAGAAAGGTACTTGCAAAAAGCATGTACTGTTTTGTACCATATTCATGAGAAACAAAATACAAATGTGTACTTAGTAAGAGGTTCAGCTCTTCCATACTATTCTCACGAAACTGCTGTTTTACCATACTCCAAGGAGTCTCCATGAGCAAGCTTGTTGAAAATGGGTATTAATTATTTACATTCTAACTAGCTGATTACCAGGCCATTGATGTAAACTGTTGACTTTACAGTAATTACAAATCACGGGGAACTTTATACACACATTTTCCTAAGAAATGAAATTAGCTCATTTTATTATTACTGCAATATTTACAGACTCCTACTCTGGTGCTATTAAAGTGAGAACACTTTGGAGTCTCTGAGCTTGAAAACACTGATAGATTTATAAAATTAAAATTAGGATCAGAGAGGATTACTTTGTGTCTTGCAATGTAACTTTTATTTAAAGCAGTTTATAAAAATTAATAAAACTAAGGGATTTGGAACAGGAGTAATTTTAGGCTTACATTAATGTTGTCAACTCTTTGAAGAATATTGAGAGATTATGTTATTTATGTTTATGCATCAAATGTCTGCTTAATACCTCCCAATTTATACCCTGGAATATAAGTTCCCAACCTTCTGAGTTACTTTGGAATCTTATTCACTCTTTTTTGCCATCTCCGGATGTCTTGATAATAATAGAGAGCAGCAAGTCTGGAAAATCTGAAGCAGACACAAGTGAACCCTTTGTTTTATTTTCTGTGCTGGATTTGCCTTGTTAACAGGATTTTCTGATGTAGTTTTAGCACCCTAATCTTCCAAACAAATGTTTGTAATATCATACCCTTCTACTTCGTCTTGGATGTTGTCAGTTAAGTCTCAGGAAACTCGCCTGGAGGATTTACCAGCAAAACTGACAAACCACTATTAATACTGGCTTTGAATTTAAAGTCTAGCATCTTCTCTATCACCAGGCCTCTAGGATTTTTAGCAAAGTCAGCCTAGTAGGAGGGAAAACCAACAAAAACAAATGCAAAATATCATATTGGACCTTTAATGGAAGTATTTTTATTAGATTCAAGGAAAATTCAAATCCACTTGACTTGAAATTTCTGGAATAGCTTCCTCCTTTTTTTTTTCAGTGCTAAGAACTGATCTAGCTTACCAAAATGCATTTTACAGTTAATCAGTTTAATCTTCATTTTACGCATAACTCTTCCCCATGCTACCACTGAGCGTGCTGTAAGTTTATGGTTGTTTCTTGTATTTTACGCAGCTGTAGGTAAGAGGAATAACTAACAGTGTCCACCTGCCTGTTCATACCACTGTGAGAGTTATCCTGGGGTTCACTCACTGTGCATTAAGAGCTTCCTCCCAGCAGAACTAAATCCAACCAGCTATAGTGGTGAGTTTCCTGCAATGCAGCTGTTGAGAACCGTAGCACCAACACATAGAATCATAGAACTGTTTGGGTTGGAAGGGACCTTAAAGATCATCTAGTTCCAACCCCCCTGCCAGGGGCAGGGACCCCTTCCACTAGACCAGGTTGCTCAAAGCCTCATCCAGCCTGGCCATCCCCTGGCACAGGGCAGACTAATCTCAGTTAACCCTTCAGACAGACCCTAAGAAAGAACAGAATATTAAATATGAAAGACAGCATATATGTTTGTACCAAATACCGTGGGGTATAAGACTTCTGAGTTGCTTTGCCGGTTTCAGACTGAGCGGTATAACCTTCCATGTTACATGCTTTTACTGAATATCAAGTATCTTCGTTAGCAGCTTGGTCTGTTAGAAATGGTGCCTGTAGCAACAGAGAAATAGAAGAAATAGCATAGTGTGATGCATTAGCTTTACAGTCAGAGGTTGCCCGTGCTGGCCTGCACAGAGGGGTACTAGTAGCTTCTAGAGGTCCAAGAGATGATAAGCATATAATTATTTTGGGGAAGGGAGGAGTACTTTAAAGGGTCAAAAGCTGATAGTTTCTCACTCCAGTTTTAGCCCCAATCCTATGCATGGTTAAACATGGCCCAACAGTAGGGGAAAGGAGTTATTTAACAACCTGACTCCATACCACATGTTCTCCTAGATATCTCCTGTCACCATATCACAGTTTTATTCACTTCTCTAGGGAGTGTTCTGCAGCAAAAGAACAGGGCCAGAACAGAGCTCTGGTGAACCCTTACTTACTCCTATGATTCACTGATCCTTTTCCATGCCTGCTTGTTGATGCAAAATTTTAGTGCACAGGTATGGACTGATTGGTCATGTTTGCTGTATGCAAATAAAAATATGAGTCTAAATATGTGTTGCAAAATATCTCATACAGTCAAAACCATATATTTTAGCTGTAAACATGTAACAAGTTTTATAAAGAAAAGACATAAATCCAGAAGCATAGAATTATTGAGCTGTTATATTACTACTGGTGAATGTGAACATGGACTCAGAATGCTACCCTAATGCTTAAGGCAAGAAAAGTTAGTATCTGAACCTAGTGTTTCTTCCTTCGAAATTGCTGGGGGTTTAAAAATTTTTGTCCTCCAGGAATAACAGTTGTTTTCTTATTTCCTCATCCTTTAAAGCTTGGGCTCATTTTTAATGCACTTGTGAAAATCTAGGCAGACATACACCTAGACAGATGATTCTGTATAGCTTAAAAAGTAAGGCCATGTTTTCTTCCCAGAACTGGCACCAAAAAAAATTCACATTATTAACTGTTTACTACTGGGCAAAAATACAACAATCTGATTTTGCATAGGGGGCCTCATTTCATGTAAAGGCATTGCTGAAAAATGGTAAAAAGAACAGGAATGCTTCTTAAAGACACACTGTATTCTGGAGCTGAACCACCACAATGCCAGACGTCATGTTAGTCTAAAATATTTATAAGAAATACCCACAGTCAGAAGTAGCTTCACACTGTTAAGATAAATGATGATTACAAATCAAATTATTAGAGAATTAGAAGGAAAAAAGCACAGCTATTTCCACAGAGAAATGTCCTTGAAATTACCCTAAAGGGTAGGTATAAAAATGAATCTGGGATGGAATGTACCATGCACAAGAACTCTGCTGGGAAGCTGCCTTTCTTCACATGCAGTAAGCCACTGGAAAGGTGAAGGCAAGTTCCTAACCAAGCTCGTTAGGTGCTCAGTATGACAATTGCTATTGCCATTGTAAACTGTGAAACTGAAAGAATACTTTTCTTTTACTACAACGTCAAACAGTGATGGCCATAAATTTCTGTTTATAGAAAGTGAATAGTAAGAAAGTAGGAAATAATTCTGAATTTTCTATTAAATACATAACTAAAAAAAATTTGTAATTTTGTTTTCCTTACATGTAGGTGCTCAGTATGACAATTGCTATTGCCATTGTAAACTGTGAAACTGAAAGAATACTTTTCTTTTACTACAACGTCAAACAGTGATGGCCATAAATTTCTGTTTATAGAAAGTGAATAGTAAGAAAGTAGGAAATAATTCTGAATTTTCTATTAAATACATAACTAAAAAAAATTTGTAATTTTGTTTTCCTTACATGTGTACTTTTATTCCTGTAGGTGCACAGTATACAATCTCAGGTACATTTCCTATGTTAGTGATGATTAGAATTAAATAAAATGGAAGCATCTTTTTGCAGCTTCCAGTATCACTTTGTATTTGGCTGGTTTATGTTGACAACTGTTTGTTCTGCTCTCTTCAGAAAGCAGAATTACCGAATGTCAAAAGCATATGTATTACGAAGCCTGGTTTGTCTAAAACAAAATCTATTTCCACTTTCAGAGTTTTATTATTTTTTCCTTATACTTAACTTTCTCCTTTATTTCAGAGAATTTAGCCTATGTGAAGTTCACACTTCATACTTTGAATAGTGCGCGGTTTTCATCAAGGTAGCTTCTGATGGAATAGGTGAAGGATGTTCTCTCATCTCAAGCTGAACATCCCCTCTTCAATGTATCTAAGGACTAAAAAAAATCAAGATTTAGTTTCACACTTTATCACCTTTATCGCCTTTATCACACCTCAAAAGAGATCACCATATCAGCACTCGTGTTGCACATATTTTCGCATGTTTTTGTTGGAGTTACTAAGACTTAACTCATTTAGTACAACAGAGGTAGAATTGGAGCGGTAGTTTTGCAGAAAGGTATTCCCTGCCAGTCCAATTACAATGGCCAGGTTATACAGGAGAGCACTCCAGAGTGTGCCTGTTGGGGTGTATGATGCCCCAGACAATGGCCAAGGAGGCCAAACCAACATTTACAGCTTTGGCACAGAGCACCAGGATGAAAGTGTCTCCTTAGAACCTAGAGAGAGAATTTCTTTCTTGTGAATGATGGACTTTGGCTCATGTGAGGAAAGCAAAGCCAATTGATTTAATAGCAATTAACTCATCCAATATTGGAGAGCCGTGCACAATTCGGCATAATTCACTGAAAATTGTTCTGGCAATGCTGCTGGCCATTAGACGTTTCAAAAAGGAGATGGGACCTGATAGATATTCTGCACAGATACAGTCAAGAGGCACAACAGTTAGGGGAATCTCTCTAATACTGCCTCATGCCAGCAGGTAGAAGCCTTCTTTTATCTTCCTAGAAAGCCTTAATAAGGATGCTGCTGGGGGAGAGCGGGAACTGGCGGACTAGTTGATGGATTGGTTATCTGCCTGCCAGATAATTGTGTTTCCTATTGCACTTGATATAATAGGTTTCCACCTAAATTATCAATTACTTTGTTTTTATTTTTTATGGGGGTTAGGGAAGTTAATCTTGACACTGAGCCACAAAGGGCATGGCCTTTTCTGCATCAATCTTGCAGATGAAGGAGGAGCTTTGCTGCTGCTGGTCTCATGCAGCCAGAGCCCTTTCTGCTCTGCCCTGCCCTCTGCACCTCTCAGCACCCACTTTCTGCAGACATGGGTCCACTCTAGCCAAGAGGCTATGAACTTTTCAGTCCGCTCCTGCCCCAGCAGTACTCAGTACAGGCTAATTTCCAAGCAAGTTGGCCCAGCCCATGCTGCATTTCCGTAAGGGATTTCTGTTCTGCAGTCCAGTGCTCCTGATGGTTCCCTGTTCAGGGGGCCCAGATTTCCCCACTAAGTACAAATATTGCCCAGTTTCCCCTTATTGTTATATAGGGCACCAGGAAATGGGGGAGGTGACTTGGATTTGTAGTTGTAACGCCTCAGTTTCTTATATAAGGACTCATTTAAACTGATGTGATCTTTTCTGTGGAAGTCATTCCGTGCTGTGGTCTACCTTTTGTTGCATTGCATCTTGATAGCATTAACAGTGATTTTAATATTGTACAATTCTCGAGGAACTCCCTGATCAAGTTATGTGACCGTCATCTGAAAATAACCATAAAGGACACAACACATTTTGCTTATCTGAGAAGAAATGAGAATCAAGATACATAGTTAGCACAATCTGTTACTTGATTTTAAATGGACCATTAATGAGGTTCTTTAACAAATAGTGGAGTTCTTCCCATTTTTGAATTAGAGAAGGGAGAAGGAAAAACAAAAAGAAAAACAATTTTCTTATCATTTTTCTTTTGTAATTGGATGACTTGCTTCAGTGCTGTGTGACTATATTTAATTAATGATCTCAAACTTTGTTATGCTGTTTTTCAATGCTAGTCATTGTGCTGGCTGCGTGTCTGTTAGTTTATTTGCATACAGGGGGGAGGGGAGAAATATTCCCAATGCGATCATCTTTTGTTTGATACAGAAATACAATCACATTATACATCTTGAAAGCACACTTCCCTTCTTTGTTAATCAATTTAGGCTGCTGATTCACCTTTGTTGTTGTAGTTTTAGGGAGTCATAGAGTTCTTAATGCTGGCAAAGATGATTTGAACACAGTATGCCCTGTGTGCAGCCCATCCCTTCTGGTCACTGAGCCCGTGTGGAGGGACCCCTGTAACTCCAGGCCATTACACTGGGCTCTGTCTTCTCCCCGGCCAAAATCTGTTTCTGTTTTCTGCCTGTTCAAAAGTGTTAGATCCAGTTGGGCTGACCTCTGCTCTTATGTCTGATATGGACAATAACAGCAGCACACCAAATTCCATTGGATGACGTTACTGGGGTATGTTTAGTTTCGTGTATGTTCCCATTTATGTAATTGAGTATTTAAAATGCCTTGCTGGAAACACGGGCAGACAGTTCTACAACTGTAAAACTCCAATAGCCCTATTTCTAGGGTACTTTTTTTCTGGGAGATTAGATGTTCATGTATAAATGCACATCCATCTCAGAGGTCCCCAGTCATCATCTCTAGTGTACAGATCTGGCTGTAGTCACTTGCGCTAAAATCTCTCCAGAAGCAAAAATCGGGAGACTGGTTTCACTGGGGAAAGTAATTTCTCTGCAAGGAGCAAGTACACCATTTGTTGATAACACTGGTGACTCCTGCTTCTGAAAACGGTGGCATTTTCTGGTGGTTCAACGATGAAGTTAGAATAACACGTGTACTAAGTCAGTAAATCTGTGAGTTTGGGAAGGCATTTTACCTGCAGCTTAAATCTTGCACAATCACCTGACAGTAGCTCTAGCCATGGTGCACACTGAATAACGAGGTGATAGGCATCACTGATGTTACAAACGACGTAGCTGGGATGTATTTAATATTTACATTGAAAATTATATTGGCTACTGAGTGCTTGATGCATTTTAATCTATTCAACAAGGTATTGGACAAAACATGTTTATACAGAACAGTGATCACTGAGAATATTTCCCATAATCTGTCTGCAGCAGATAGTACCTCCTGAAGAAGCCTGCATGAATATGTAACTCTTGAGAAATTACTCCCAAATTTATAATCAGTAGTTTAAAATAAAATGCCAGATTGTCTGGAATAGAGGCCTGAAGCACAGCAGGCAGATAACAGAGGCTGTGGGAATGGCCGTCTGCTTTGTTCTCTAGCAGATGAATTTCTGCAGTGGGTACCAGGATCATGGGCTGGGGAGTAGCTGGGCATAAGATACTGCATGACTGATGTGTCAGGGCCCTGCAGAGAACTGTCTTGCCATTACTGCTACGGTACAATGGAATGGCTTTTGTGGTTACAGACTCTTTTCCCTTTGACCGAGTTTTTTGGATGGGCCACTCATGCAGCCTCCACAAGACTCCACGTTTTGCGTCCTTCACAGGGTCCCCCGGGCAAAGCCCCCTGGCAGGGTCTCCGCTGCTTGTGCTTGCAAGCTGAGCACCTTGGTGCTGAGGAAGGGTCGATGTGGTCTCTGGGGCTGCAAGCCTGGAGAATTAATGGGCAAATGAAAAGAGCCTGATCCAAAGTCCTTTTGTTTGGGTTTTCTTTTTTGCAGTCCGATTTCATTGATTTCGGTGAACTGTGAGTCAGATCCATACTGCCTGTTACATGATATGTCGGTCCGATGACTGACAAGACTGGAGATATTTCTTCTTTTGAAGCCATCGGCCAAGGCATTCACATAAATCATGGATTTTATTGAAACGGCAATTAAGTCAGGCTTAATGCACACTGAAAACCTTCGTGATTAGTATACAGGTGAATATGGAGGAAACGGCACAAGCTTAGCCATCCTTCCAAGCAAAACTGTAAAAAAGAACTGTGTATATAATCGAACAGCATGTGAATATTAATGCACAAAATCCTCTGAGTCCCTAGTTCCCTGATGCAATTATTTTCTATTCACATTAATTGTTCCTAACAGATGACATTAATGACTTTGAGTTAAAATGTGTGCAAGGGAGGCCTTCAGCAGATCAATGCTCTTTAAAAATAGGGTCACTTTTGCAATCATTCACTCAGGGTGTAACAGCTCCTAAATAAAATAACATTAACATGTTGATTGATTTATAAATGTTAATTTTGTAGTTCATTTTTATGCTTTTTTCCTGAAACCTGTCAAACTCAATGGATAAGAATGGGACTCCTGTTCATTTGTCATTGTTCCATGTGAAATAATGGTAAGTTGCAAAACACTGACTAGAAGAAAAAGTAGAGTTTGTTTTGGATGAAGAACGATCCATTCTGCAGACAGGAAGTCTTGAACGAAGTAAGCACGAACAGCAACGTTTCAAATTAGAACAAATCCTCTTTTACCTCAGGGCCTTCATTTCATTTGAAATTTAACAGCGGAGTTTGGAATTTTAGAAATGCTGATTTGCTGCATATTTGACAAATGCTTATGCTTTCCTCCTTCCCTTCTGTGCCCCCAGAAACTCCATTCACGCATCTTAGACCTCTCATCTGGGGATTTGCTTTCAGAAGTAGAACGAAACAGAAGCCTGATGCAATCTCGAACTGCTGATGCTCAGATTCATGTGAGTTTTTGTGCTGTCCTTGTGCCTCTCATTTGGAACCCCCCTTTGTCACCTCTCAAGTCTGATGTCAGGGATGAGCCATAAAGCTGATCTCTGAACTGAAACACTGTTGAGGCAGATAACAATACTTCTTCTTCCTTCTGTTCTCTGAAATTCAATATTGTGTCCCCAGTTGATATAGTAAGCAGATAGTGTCACTCTCTGCAAAAAAGCGTAAATCTGAGCAATGTCCCTAAGAAACCTTTTTGGGTATTGATTACGCCTCAGAATCTCTGAAAAATGGTCAAGGAGCTTTTTATTAAAGCCCATACACCGTATTATTCATCCTACATTTATGATATATTATGTATGAACTTTTAAAAATTCATAGGGCTCTGCATGGCTTTTTTTTCAGATGGGGTTAGCCGGTGTGCTTATTTGGCAAAACGTTAGCCAGTGTGGCTTTCATGTTTCATTGTCAAAGAGAAAAGTAGCTTAGAAAACAAAAGTCACACAAAGATAGAGGGAAACAAAGAGGAGAAGAACAAAACATTGAACCTGTGTTTGCCTTTGATCTTGAAGTATAGTAGTGTCAACAAAAATGTAATCTCCTTTGTAATACATACTTTAATGAAAAGGCACTGTTTCAAAGGTTTACAAAAATGCTAACGACCCTTTTGCATTATATGTAATCAAGGCTTCAGGTTAGGTTTTTCTAATACAGAGGTTTGTGTCTTTGATAGTCTGATTTTTTTCAGTTTTCTGTGATTTCTAGCCAAAATTACATATTTAAATGTAATACTACATTTAGACCTTTTTACTCTAATTTTGTTAAAGGTAATGGCTTGAGTCATGATTACAAAAAGTCAGAATTTTAGCATGTCAGGTAATAGGCCCATATGCAAGTTAAATATATTTAATTAATGCATCATAAACACGTTATTCAAAGTACTTTCTCTGATAATTTAGGGAATAAAGGTAAATTGCAGGAGAAAATTCCACTCTCGTTAGTGATCTGAATGCAATCTAGAATTTGGGTACATATCCTACTCTAAAGTCTTTAATGGCATGCTATTTTTTGCACATTTTCTCATCTTTTAAACAATAAAGATGATTACAGTAATATAGTGTTCTTTTGCTTTGCTTAAATATCTCAATTTTTCCCACTGCTAAAACTGCAGGACCAAATGCCTTTCTCCTCTCTTCAGGTGCGAAGGAAACAAAGTGCAGGGACAGAAAGGCTCTCAGACTAGCTGAAGATGACAGGAGGGGAAGGCAGTACTTGTCAGTATGCTGTGATCTCCTCTTTTCTCCTAGAGGAGATTGTTACAGGAAAGGATTTTACAGGCATCCTTCCCTTAAACACTGTGATGACTAGGACATAGCCTAGTATAGAGGGCAGAAATTTGACATGACATGTTTTCCCGGTGCCACAGCTGAAAGGCAGCGAAATAGCCAGGACAAGCAGATGCTGCCATTGGCCTCTATGCAGCCAACATTGCAGGGAATGACGCCGTCATAGCTGAGGAAGCTGATGAGAGAAGGTCTCCCATGGGAACCCCGATGTCAGAAATAGAGGGTAATTTGTCTCAACAAAGCGAGAAAGTCTGTTGCAGAGCGAAAAACACAGGCATCAGCCTGCCTTTGATGCTGAAAGATCTATTCTTCCCAGAGCCAGTGGATTTAAAGGCTATTCCTCCTGCATCCATTTGACTTCCTAGAAGAACATGTACCAATAACTCCCAGAGGTGAAATGTGCTCTTGCTACCTCTAAATGATTTTCCCATTCATACGTTTCGCCTGTGACAGAGAATAATGATTTGCCCTGTAGTTAACGTTTGTCAAAAACAGAACATTATTATGTCAGTTGAGCAATGAACAGCTGTACTGATGAACTCCTCAGCAGTAAAAATTCTGCTCTTGCCCATTTAACTGAAAAAAGGTTCAACCCTGGTAGTAACAAATGGGAGGACATGGGGGAATAAATGCAAGAAATTAGCAGAAGTCTAACAAACATGTTAGTGTATGAGAAGTGCCTACAAACTGGGCATCTTTCCAGAGATTTGCATGAAGAAACTGTGTCTACTGCATCTACAGTTTTGCTAATTGTTTTGTGGATTCTGTAACTTCCGATTTCTTGTGTCTTCTTCAACATAAGGGTAAAATTTTAATCTAAGTAAAATTAATTTGGGCTACGTCGACATACAGAAATCAGTAAATGTGGTTTGAGCCTGCACAATTACATTCTGCCTTAATGAAATACAAATAAAAGTTTTATGAAACAGAGTCATGTCACTCTGTCTGGTGTTCCTCGTAATTAAAAAGATGTCTGACCCTGTAAGGAAACTGGAGAATAGCATAACAGAATGGTGCAGGCACTTAACATTAAAGAAGCTCTAACACTGTTAGGCACAAGAGTATTAGTTTGAAAACAAATTAAAGGCATCCTAGATACTCCTACAGAGGTTTAATATTTTACCTAAAGTGCTATCTGCTCTTCATTACTCTCTTCCTCAAAGCTGGCACTTAGTCACAGTCAGCTGAAATTGCATTTGGAGAGGGGCGATAACTACACAAGTACTAAAGGCAGCCATAAAGTGTCAATAAATTGCATAAGCAAGAGGCTTCAGCTGTCTGCAAGCGACACAAAGATGGATTGTCCTACGTCAGAGAGTTTCTTAGACAAAGCTTTGAACTAGATAGGAAACCAAAATTAGACTGTAATGGAGAGATTCCATTCTCAGTGGACATTCTGGTTGGGATACTAAATTAATTTACCTTGTCCAGGGTGTACAGCCTCATCCGTTACATTGTAGGGCTATAATGCAGTTGTCAAGATGTACTTGTATTCTTATAACTTTGTTTTCCATATCTTACTGGAGCACCCTGCTTATGTACAAAGCATAATTCAAATAGACTCGGAATAATCTTTAGCAGAAGAAAAGCAGAATACAGGTTTGAGAATAAAGAATAAAACATGGAAGATTGTGGATTTTCCCCCCCCAAAAAATGGAAGTGTTAGCAATTTTTAATTTAGTTCTCTATTAAATTCAGTAGATACTAATGGCATAACAGGGAGGTGTAAATAGCTTGCTTGCTTTTTCTTTGTCCTTTTTAATCAGGGGGAACTTAAATGATCTTTTTCCAGCCGTAATATATTTCTGTTTCTTCCCATGTTTTAGGAATGCCAGCAGAATGTCAAATCCAGTATACCTGTCTTGAAATGCCAGAGTCCGTTAAATGTGACAGGTCCTAGCCGCCTGTATCCCCGGAGCAGCTGCAGTAGCAGTGAACTCTCCCTCTCAAGTGCTTGCAGTGAATATTCCAGTGGTTCCTCCTATACCTGGAATGATGGGAAGACCTGCAGCAAAAGGGTAAATCAAATTCATTTTCTTCATTTATTAGCTTAAGTTCATCTGAAACAAGATTAATTGAAAAGCTGCCTATTTCACTTTTTTCACTTTCTTCTCTCTTTCGTATTTAAAAGTTGTCACTAACCTCCTAAATTCTTTCCCTGATGTCTCTCTCCCTCCCTCTCTCTCCACACTTTTAATTTTATTTAACAATTCCTTTATCACACCAATTTGCTTACAGTTTCCTCATTTATTCTGACACTTATTCTGTCTTTCACAATCCAAATTGTTCTTC
The DNA here is from genome assembly GCF_000690775.1 of Eurypyga helias. Taxonomy (NCBI): domain Eukaryota; kingdom Metazoa; phylum Chordata; class Aves; order Eurypygiformes; family Eurypygidae; genus Eurypyga; species Eurypyga helias. The sequence goes on along the minus strand of NW_010239026.1, from coordinate 63,820 downwards.
TTTATCTTAATCCTTCCATTTGTATTGTTCTTCCTACAGGTTTTAAATGCACTGCAGCCTTCACACCACTGTGAAATCCTTTATTAAAAAGAACATTGCTATTAATAGCAATGTATGAAATTTAATGCTGTATGCAAATCCTAAAATTTCTTTATTAAAATGGTAACACTTTTTATTAACAGCACTTGTGAGTAATATGTGAGTTTTACTTTGTTTTAACAGTCATCCGTGAGCTGGGATAAAAGAATAAGCATTGGTTCTTCGCTCCCAAGCAACCTCTCAAGTCCTGCAGATGATCTACCTCCAACTCGTATCAAGGAAAACCATATCCTAGAAGGGCTGAAGAAATTACAGAAGCAAAAAATACTACTTGAATCACCTTCAGTAATATCAAAGTGGGGTTACAAAGATTGCATGAACTCTAATGAAGGAATATATTCCCCTGGAGTTAAATGTGGCAGCCATAATGAACAGACTCATTGTAAACCAATGGAAGTAGGAAGTATTTGCATTGAACATAACAAAACTTTCTCTTATGATTCAGATTCGCATGATGATGCGGATGACGACTCGTCATCCTTACTGTTGCTGCAGGAAGTACCAAGCAAAGACTGCAGGACCTATTGTAGCAAGTTAACTCATAGCGTTTCTGACAGTCTCTTTGACTGGGACCCTAATAGGAAACATTTGCCAGAAAGAAGTTCATATTTTAATTCAAAGGAAAGACCTGAAAAATTGACTAGTTTTGTCAGTGGATTTCAGGCAGAAGTAAAATCATGCACCAGAGCAAAGCTGCCTGAGTTACAGTTAAATCAAAGCCACGCTGATACAGGCTGGAGGGACCTTAATTTTCAGCTATCAGATACTGACGACAATGAAGTGTTGGATGAATTGCATATAGAAAGCAGTGATGAGAAAAGTCCATCAGATTTATTAGCAACTTCTTTTTCTGAGAAGTGCACAAAGACCTCTGACATGCTCAAAGTCACAGAGAATTCTCAGTTCATATCTATTGACAAAGAGGAAAACCAGGTATCTGCTCACTCAGACATTAGGCCAAAGACATCTAATTTCATTAAACAACAAAAGGTTATAAAAAAGACCTCTTCTGAAGAGTGCATTACTGTAATATTTGACGCTGAGGATGGTGAGCCTATTGAATTCAGCTCACATCAAACTGGAGTTGTCACTGTAACAAGAAATGAAATTTCAATCAACCGGCCACAAACTAGGCCAAGTGCAGAATATACTGAACTTATACCTCAGGGAATAACTGATTTGCAGGCAGGAACCAATGCTAGAAACTACACTGCTTTAGAAAGACCTGAAGATGAGTCCAAGAAGAAACCTGAAGATAATACAGGCAATAAAAATGCAGTTGGCCCCACGACCTGCAGTGAATCTTCACGCTGTGGAAGAGTGACACTACAAAATACTCCACGACAAAAACTAGTGAAGCCTGTGTACGATGTATCATACAAGGCCAATTTAAGCTCCACTGTACATGCAGGAATCAATCAAAAGCCAAACTTAACTAAAATACCCAGCAGAGGTAAATTTTCTCCACAAAAACCTGTGATGATGGAGAGTGAGGAGACACCTGTAGCTCAATCAGTGGGCCCTGCAACCACTGAAAAATCACCTGCTTTGCCGCCCATAAAGCTTTCAAGATTCAGAAAGGCCCAAAGTCCACCTCATCCGTTTGATTCAAAAGTTGACTTCCAGATTCCAAAGTCCCCTGCCCACGCCCTGCCTGACTTGAAACGTCCAGGCAGAGGCGACGGGTCAAAGTATCCAAAGAGTCAGAGTCCAGCATCACCACTGTTGCCTCAGCATCTTATAGAGCCCAGTGACTATGGAGAGCCACCAACCAGAGACTTCCATTGTGATATAGCAACCGTAGAAGCCCGATCACCATCCCCACCCCTTCCTCCAGGCAGGTCAACATCCCTGTTGATTAGGCCTAATTATGCTCATTCACCACCTGTAGTGGTAAAGTTAGGAGGTGCTGGTCCCAGTGAAACAGCAAAAAATATACTGAAGTCATCACCATTAAAAGGAACTGTGAACTCTGGCTTTCATAATCAATCTAGTCATGAAATGCAAGCAAAAAATGTATCTTCTGGGGCCAAAATTGAATTATCATACCTTCAAGAAAATGCAGAAGCAATTATGCAAAAGAAGTGCATATCTCAGCAACCCCACAGTGCATGCCAAGGACTTTCCAAAGTTTCCACAAAGCAAGTCTGCCCAAAAAGCCCTAATCAGCTGGGTCTCCGCAGGAATTGTGAATTTTCCAGTACAGATTTTCAAACATGCAGGTCCTTTTCTCTAGGCTGTCCATCATTAGAAACAACTTCTTCACAAGACACATACTGTAGCAAAAAAGGTATTTCCAGTGACAGTGGGGTGGATCAGCCACAAAAGATGCCAAACATTCTCCCTGCAACTCCTCAGTGTCATGCAACAAGCACAAGTGAGCCTTTACTATCTCAGGTAAACAATTCCCCGTTGTCAACACAGTTTCATGGTAGTGACACTGCACAAGCCACCCAAAACTCTAGTGAGAAAGGAATGAAAACCCGTCTCCCTGTAGGACTGAAATTATTTGTCAAATCGCCCCAACTTCTCCGAAAGAGCTCTACTGTACCAGGGAAGCAGGAAAAAGACAGTATAAATGCAGCTTCCAAAAGTAATGTGAGTTCAAGTAAGTACAAGCAAAATGAATCTGTAAGCGTAATCACTGGAGGTGCAACGGATGCTGAATTAAAAGGCTCTGCGTCTGATACTGAAGTAAAAACTAATTTTACTGTGGGACTTAGTATGGATGCAGCATCACCTCATTCACATGAAAACTGCAACTTGGTGGTAGACAGAGCAGATGGATTAGAAAACAAATTAGTTAAGAGATCTGTTTCTTCTAGCAACAAGTCGCACTTGAAGCCAGCTCTGGGCATGAATGGAGCGAAAGCTCGTAGTCAGAGCTTTAGCATTCATACAGGGGAAAAGCCATCTGCCCCTGTGACAGAAGGTCTTGGAAAAGTTCGGACTCAGATTATTACGAACACTTCTGATAGAGGAAATTCTCTAACAAGGCAGAACTCGGCCATGGAAGGACTTCAAATCAAGGCCATTCCTGGGTCAGCAGTGACACCGGAGCCTCTTTCATATACTTCTAAAACCACAGAAAATTCTTATTCTAGACAAGGTTCTCTTGGAAATACAGGTAGTTGCAATAGCCAGCATGGAAGCCCAAGCAAACTGCCCTTCAGATCATCTTCAAAAGTAGACTTGTTTCACAACACTTCGAAATGTGATGGAAACAAACCATTTTTTCAGAAGGATGCACGCAGTCTATCTGTCCAGAGCGAGAAAAGCACTGAAAGCTTTAAACACGAAGCTCTAAGTAAAAAAAGTGTTCTGCCAGCAGAACTGGAGTTAGAAGCGTCAGCTACTGCATCTTCCAAACAAATTTCATCATTTCAGAGCTCGGATGGTATAAGGAGTCCTCATAAACTGGAAGCAACAAAGTCACGAAGACAGCAAATGTCTTTAAAGTTAGCAGAAGCCTCTGGGAAGGTTACCGATGTTTTGAGTTCATCCACTCTACAACCTACCATCGAGGAGAAAGTCATGTTATGCATCCAAGAAAATGTGCAGAAGGGTCAGGGACAAACCAAATCTCCCACCGCAGAGACTAAACAAAAGACTGGGCCCTCTATAGCGAGTTGGTTCGGCTTTCGAAAGAGTAAGCTCCCAGCACTGAGTAGCAGGAAAACTGATGTTCCTAAAACAAAGGTAGAAAAAAAAGATGTAAAAGTTTCAGGATTTGGAATTAAGCAGGCAAAATTAGAGAGAAGAAAAGAAAAAAAGAAAACTGAACAACACTGTGAAATAGAACTTAATGGGAAAACAGACAACGATGACGTTTTAGGTGATGTCATGGAGAACAAAATTATGAAGCCTTCCCAAGACATGCCTGGTGAGGTTGAGTGTGAACAAGTCAGAGGTTCCACCACAGCTGCGTACTCACCAAAAGACAGTTTTATGAAAGAGCTTTTAAACAGGTAAAACTCTAGAACACAATCTGGGATGTGTTGTATGATGTAGCTTTACAGATGCTCAGTTCAACATATGTTCCTTTTAGACTAAGAATGCATAGTAGCAGTCACTAGGTGCACTGTCAGGACTTTCATCTCTACAGGAAAAAAACCATTAATGAGACGATAATTTTCTTCATGTTACTTTGTGTTGTGGTTTAACCCCAGACAGCAGCTGGGGTTGCCGATCGCTTACTCCTTCCCTGGTGGGACAGGGAGAGAATCAGGACAGTAAAAGCGAGAAAACTCATGGGTTGAGATAAAGATAGTTTCGTAAGTAAAGCAAAAGCCACGCACATAAGCAAAGCAAAACAAGGAATTAATTCCCCAGTTCCCATGGGCAGGCAGGTGTTCAGCTATCACCAGGAAAGCAGGGCTCCACCAAGCATAACGGTTACTTGGGAAGACAAACGCCATCACTCCGAATGTCCCCCCTTCCTTCTTCTTCCCCCAGCTTTACGTGCTGAGCATGATGTCGCGTGGTCTGGAATATCCCTTGGATCAGCTGTCCTGGCTGTGTCCTCTCCCAGCTGCTTGTGCACCCCCAGCCTCGTCGCTGCTGGGGTGGGGTGAGGAACAGAAAAAGCCTTGACTCTGTGCAAGCCCTGCTCAGCAGTAACGAAAACATCCCTGGGCTAACAACACTGTTTTCAGTACAAATCCAAAATGTAGCCCCCTACTAGCTACTGTGAAGAAAATTAACTCTATCCCAGCCCAAACAGCACACCCTATTAAGCTAACCAATAGCCTTTGAAATTAAGAATGGCAAGTTCCATCCAAGTTGATAGGAATTCAGATGATTCCAGAATTCAAGAGTCTAGGCAGATGGTGTATAAAGATAGAGGATAATTAAGTACATGTTTTTATGTATTCCATCTTCATGTATTGTAACCAGCAGATGTATATTTGGTAACTAGTCAGAATTAATTACAGTTCTAGCTACCACAACCTTCGGCCACAGAAGAACTTAGCAGTTGCTATACGTTTGCCCCACAGCAGTCCCAAATATAATATAAATCATTATATGTGAAAGACTAAATTGATATACTACCTGAAATTGCAGGTGACAGATTTGATCAAGGCTAGTTAGAAACATTTATCACTCAAAGGTCTAGAGACAGAAAGATACAGAGAGGTTACTTTAAACATTAAAGGAATGGAAAAGTAGAGTGATTGAAGAAGGGCAATGTAATTTATCAGAGGAATCACTCTCTACCTGCAGAGTTGATAAGAAAGCAGCTCGGCAGACAGAAAGTGGATCAAATAATGTTTCCTACAGGAGCGTGTCGAAGGGCAGCTCCCAGGGCTCCACTCTTCACGGCAACTCTATCAGCGCTGAAGGAAACCACAAGAAAAACAGCAACACAAAAGCTGATATGGAAATGCAGAATCAGTCGCTGGTAAGTGCTTTGGTATGTGAAAACATTATTACCTTCTTTTTAACTTCTGGATGTGTTCCTTATTGCCAGTACAGACAAACAGGATAATAACTGTTTATGTATGATAGAAAGATTCTGTGTAGCTACAGAATTGTGAATTAATACAAAAGTTGGCAGCTTGACTATAGGCCAGATTATACAGATAGTCATGAAGATCCTACTGCTTCTGCTGGCAGTTCAGTTCCAGTGGAGATATATGCACGATGATGCTATAATCATACTGTAGAAGAGTGAAATAATAGGACCATTTGCTTTTTATTTTTTCCCCTTTTCCTGAAAATTGCATGTGAGTGTTGAGCATGCCTTTGAACATTATGGAAATAAATCATTAATCCTAAAAAGTGCACTGCTGATAGGAAAAGGCAAAGTATTTCACCACATTTGGGAACATTTGTCACTTAGGAGTGAGTCTTTCAAAAGCAAAATCATACATTTGACCCATGTCTCTCTTTTTCTACCATGGAAAATCTTGCTGTTAATGTCTTGTAGTTAGTTTTATACTCCAATAAGGTGCTAACTATACCTGATAGTTTAATTTGCCCAGGGAGTAGGAATGTTGCAATTTAGAAGAAAAATAATTTTATTTTTTTTAGCTGCTAGAGTTTGGTTCTTGGAAGGTTACATGAGTGGCTAACTTTTCTGCATCGAGAAGTGTATGCACAGAGTCTAGGATTGTAGCCTAAACTCAGACTGAATAGGTGCCCTCCTTGTGAAGCTACTAATAATTAACTTTAGAATTTAGCAAGTAATTTCTTGCCTAGCAAGAGCCTTTCCCATGACGTTTTAAAGTCCAAGTACCAGGCAAACAGAGATGCTTTAACTCAATGAGCATTCTTTTCTCATTCCTGATAGCTGTCTTGACTGTATTATTATACTGATTATTAACAATAATCACAATTTTCACAGAATAGTCTGAAAACTTGTACCAAATATAATACTGAATATGAAGTTGAGGCTATTACTTTTATTGTTCTGAAAAAATTGTGTTACTGAAGTGCAGCACATGCAACTATTTCATCTGCGAGAATTTGAAATACGGATTCTTTGGTAAAAAAATTTTAAAAAGCTTCATAGTGGCAACTGGAAAAACTCTCTTCTTAGTACTGACCTTTAGGATGCTCAGGGTTCAGGTATCCCACACATGGTTTCAACTTCAGGCAAATGAGGTTTTTTACTTTAATGCAGATGTGTTTCTTAAGAACATCTGCAAGGTCATTTTTTAAAATTTACAGGGGACATATGCAGAATGAGTGTGTTTGAAAATTTCTTCCTCCTGACTCCTGTTGTATCATCTCTTCTTTGAAAATGTAGATGTCTCCTGCATTATAAAACCACAAATTATAAGCATATCTAAGGCTGTCCTTGTCGTGTCACTGAAAGGAAAGAGAGAGAATGAAAGTCTGGAAATGTGCAATATGCAGGAAATTCAATCCAACTGATCTAGAACTTTGATAGCAAAGCAGAGCCCCTTATCAGAGCCACTCAGTTTAACTATGCCCCATTTAATATGGTCCTGACAGCTTAGGGTATATCTTCGCTGTACAGAAGTACAAAAAACTCTACACATTGCTTCTACAATTTCTTTTTAACTTCTTATTTTCTAATGCCGCAATAATTTGCTGTGCTTTTTGTCTGTCATTTTGTGAAGTCTTTCTAAATGCAGCAATAATAGTCATTTAGGACTTTAAGTATATCTTCAGGAAACACACTTCATTTTTTCAGGGAACTACAAAGATTGTCCTTAATATACATAAATATTTGAGAAATATGAATTATACTATTTAGTTTTTAAGGACATGTTAGTCATAGGGAAAGGGCATTACCTGTCCTATACCATAAAGTCTTTTGTTTGCCAGAAATCAAAGTATTTTTTGTATTGGTTTTGAAGATTAAGTTACATCATATGCTTCAACTTTTTGAGTGTCATATTGTGGTTTTTTGTAACACTTAATTCCCTGAAAGAAATATCTTGTGCCAAAAGACTGAGGACATCTAGAATAACGAGATTTAAAACGTACTTACGGTTTTGAATGCTAATTTATGAAAGAGCTATACCTGAAGATTCCACAGGATGTGATATTTCATCTTGTCCTCCAAACTTCTTCAGGAAAAACAATGCAAAGTTGTTAAATTCAAAGTTCGTGCATCTTATTACTATCACTTCCCGTTACTCTTTGGTGTCTGCTGACTTTGAAGCAGATTGCAAAGGACTGGGAGATAGCTGTGACTGAAAACTGTCACATGCAATAGAATGGTCTGTTGTGCATTTTTTTACTTGTAAAAAGACAAAATTAATGCTTTTGGAGAAAACAGTATCGATTTTTTGAAAGGCCTTAAACTAAAAAGGTTTCTTTTCTTTTTTTGAACATTGCAAAGTGCATTCAGACATACAGGTTCAGTGTGGAAGCTGCTGTATTTCAAAACTGCGTGTCACGTATATATACTGCTTCTCTGCATCCTGGCCATAACATTTTGAAACATTCATTTTCTAACAAGTTTTTCCTTTAAAGCCTATTTAATTTTTGATGTTTAAATCTCTCCTCTTATGATGTGCCAAGTAAAGACTTGGGGCAGTGTTATGCCGTAACATATGCACCAATTACCTCTGATTTCTGTTCGTGTTATTGCTTGACTGCCATGGAATTTATGGAAAAAGCAATGTTCCACCAATGGCGGCCTTGTGCACTCACCTTCAGAGGGATACGCTTCCCGTTAGTGTTCATCAAAAAAGCACTTTGCTCTAAAGGCCAGCCAACAGAAATACATAATCCTTTAGCCCACACCAAGGATATTCCACATTCTCCAATACTTTTTCATGTCCTTGGATCGAGCTTAAGGTGAGATACAATCATTTTTGTGCTGCACTGCTTCATTTCATCTTTGTGATTTTATTACAGCCCAGTGTAATTTAGAAAAGCCATGGGCTTTATTCGGTGAGGTGGAAGTGTGGCACCAAAGTCAGGACACCGGGAGTTCTGCACAGCGCTGTCTGTGTGCAGTCCGTGTGTTTGGGGAATACCCAGAGATCTGTCCTGATCTTGTGAAATGTCACATCAGCAGCAAGCCCCAGACCACCGTTCAGTCTGCATATGTGAGAAGGTGTTTTACCCGTAATTCGGTGCCAAATGAGCACATACGCTCCTCTTCATTTTCCATAGCCTGGAGAGTCTCATTTCAGAAGAAAAAAAGATGTCATCAAATTCCTGGGATTAAGAGATTATAAATGCACTTTTATAAATAGAGAGAGCAAGTCTTTCGTGTCTTAGGTGAGGCTAGTCACAAGAGGTCAATAGGGCTACCTGCGTAGGCCAGACAAGCAGAATATATACAGTGATCAAAGATATGTCTTGCAAATGATGATAAATTCTACTGGTGTAGATTACAGAACAGATTTAATGTTACTGTGAATGTGCTGTAAGTGGTTTAAAACAGCAGATAGTGATTAACAAATAATTTAAGATCTCTGAGCTATTGAAAGTAATTTTTTCTGCAGTGCTGGCTTTCCTCCTCTCATCACCCTGAAAGTATCTTCATTCTTGTTTGATTTATATAGCACGGCAGAAAAATATGTCCCTGGATCTGAATTATGGCTGCGGATGGCATGTAATGGAGGGGGTTTTCACTATATGCTAGGAAGGTACTCAGATTTTATATACGCTTGGGAAATAGGAGTGCAGAAGAATAGAGCAAAAATATGCCTTCATCTGAAAAACAGGGTATGTAGGGGATTTGACACATACTTGAATAACACATACAGGCTTCTAGTATGCACTGCATTCTTAAATTAAGTTTTTGTCTCTGTTTAGCTAATAGATGTTTTTAAACAGGTGGAAACAAAAATGCCACATTCAGCGTTTGCAAACTGAACTAGACAGATACCAGCACGTTAAATACTAAGTTCACTTTTTTTTTAGCACAGAATGTGAAATATGGTATTTCTAGAGAAAAAACAAGTAAGAGGTCAAGAGGACAGAGCATATTTTTTTTTCTTAATGTAGAAAAAGACTTTTCCTTTTGAAGAATTGTGTCTTCCAAGGGTATTTTTTGACTGCCGCATGTTGTGACTTTGAATGAAGTTGAAGTTGTTATCCTCAGATAGCGTTCATAGAATGAGACAGGCTATATACTTCCGCTCTTAGCTGCCCTGTAACTTTACTCTGCTTTATTTCTCAAAAGTTATTCTGTAGTTACCGTGAAGCAACATAAACAGAGTCACAGATGTTCTTCACTTTTGTTGTTGTACTATGTACAGGCTAAAGTAGTCACAGAAAACCTGCAAGAAGAAGAGGAGGACACCATGACAAGGACTACATGTCAGAGTCATGTGATAGGTACAAAATTATATTTTACACTGGATTTTATTCCTGTCTCAGTTCTTGGGGGAAAAAAAAATGTTCATTTTTTATTACTTTATTTGTTTGCTCACCTGATGTCAGCTTTAGCAGGCATTTAGCTCTGTTCCTGATAGCCAGATTTCACCAGCTATTTAAAAAATAAGTACGTGCCATTACCAATTGTGGATCAATGCAATGCTTGACAGAAGGGCTTTGGAATCTGGCTGTGAAAGATCATTTCGGTCTCCAGAAGTCCTGGGTTACATATAGTGGGTGCACAACTCGAGGGTTGTGGTGCATGATATTTCAGTAGGAGTAATACTGGTATACTGTAACAATGTCATCTGGTCTTGAATTAGTAAAATGCAGAATAAAATTCTGAAGAGCAGAGTAATTACTGTGGTAAACTAAACTAGGAGTAGCAAGCCAGGTGTCTTTTCAGAAGACCTTAAAGCTGTTACTGAAAATCAAGTTGCCTTTGCTCAGCACTTTTCAGGAGGGTAGCACCATCATCCCTGCTTCTTGATTGGCATGTACTAATTTTTAACCGCAGTAAATGTTAAAATACCTAATAGGCAGTGGATGACGTAACAAAAGTGTTTGGGATCTGTAGTAGAGCAGTATGTCCCCAACGTAAGGAACCGTCTCTGAACGACAAAGATTCTCCTTTAGCAAGTTCCTTTGCAGTCAAAGGCTGCAGCAGTTGTTAAATTCTGATTCGGTATTTTCAGGGCACTGTAAGTGATTTCGCTGGCCAGAGCTCTTTCATTTCAGTAATAGTGTCAGCCCAACAAGTCGGGCTGAACAGAGGTATCATGTCAAGGCACATTTCTCTTTGAGGTAGTAGGAAAATGTTTGCATGCTTTATTGACTTGTACATCCATTTCAGTCCCAAATTCAGCCAAATAAACTCTGGCAGTCTTACTGCAGAAAAGATCCTTAAACTCTTCCCTCTCTAAGTGCCTAGCCATAACTTGGCTCCATTACAGCAACTAAATAACAGGAACCTTGAACAATGGAGTGTAAGGCTCTGAAGGGATTCTGTGAGTAGGCACTAGCCCTGAAAACAGAAATACATGCTTGTCACTCTGTGAATAAAGGAATTAACTTTCTGTTACTAGAAATTGCCCAAACGATAGTAACTCACTTAAGATTGTTCAGGATTATTTTTCCTGAGACTGAAATAATCATTTTGCCTCTGCCCCAAAATTCTCAAAACATTTACTTTGAGTTGACATGAAATGTTTTTTGTTTCATTTTTTTAATCCAGCTACTGAACAAGAAAAAACAGCTATTTCCAGAGCCCTTTTCTGAAAAGAGTCCAGTGTTCATCAGTGTAATGAGTGGTTGTGACTGAGACCTAATTGCTATATATTTTGCTATATTACTTTGTTGTTCGGTCCTGTAATATGTCATGCAGGTGGCTTTTGAGGGCATTAATATTTTGCTCCACCCAAAGGCATCAAATGTGAGTCTGTCGGGAGATGGTGGGTATGTAGCAGGTTGGCTGGTATTCCCCAGCGTCAGAGTTCTGTGGTGCCTTGAGGCTCTCAGCTAGCTAGGAGAGGTCACCACTGTGGGTCCAGCCCTCCTTTGCACCAAAGTCCTTTTTTTCAAAGAAATTACCTTTTTCAGAGTTGATGACATGGATAAAGTGAGAGGAGGGTCTGTGGGCTATGTCTATACAAGTCCACAGTACAGAGATGCCAGGCAGTGCTGCCCTTGTGAAATTCCTGTAACTTGTACAAAGACCTTTCCCATTATCTGGATTATATCAATTACAAAAGCATCTTCTTGTCCCTGGAAAACGCATCTCTCCAAGGCTGAACAGAGGATGCCAGCTATCCCTGTTCTGCCTTGTCAGACCACCTAGAATGACTCAAGCAGTTTGCTCTGAGGATCTAGTTGCTAATGTCAGGAAACTCGTTGATGATGGGAGACATTATGTGCAATAGGTAATATTGGCACAATAGAAATAATAGAAGTCTAAGCAAATTTGATAACATTAGCACAATGAGTCCTAATGCAGAATGTACCACTCACTACTTACTTCAGCAGGACAAGCCCACGCCTGAGAAATTTGAAATATGGATCTAAGTGCACTTCCTGAATACTCCTAAATCAGTATCTTGCTGTGTTTTATACCATCTCATCAGGCTGTGTTTTATCCTATATTGGTATTTTTGTGGCTGTATGTCTGCATTGCTCTTTGTGGACAGCAAACGTTCCTAGGTCTCATGCAGATACTTTCATCAAATTCCTTGATAGAAGTTCTGGCATTTTTTGATACAAAGGTTTTTCATAGATAGACACTGATGAAACTCTGTGCAGCTTTAAAAACTCATTTGGAACATTTCCCATATCAGCTTGAGATTTTTAGTCAAAACCATACACAAGAAAAAACTTATGAAGTTTATAAAGAACTTGTTGGTATGGAGAATTACCTGAGATGTGAGAGCACCAAATTCAGCTTTCTTTGTTATCAACTCCTAAGCTTCTGGTTGTCAGAAGCAGAAGGGAATAACACAGGAAGGATGGCCCTGTCAATGGTTTGCCTCACTGCCGTCTTGCACCAAACAGTGAGCCAGGTTCTTAAACTGGTCAAAGAGGGCAGTTGCTCTGTCCCCTGGGCAGTTCAGGGCAGAGGCTTTTGGCCTCTTGTTTTCATGGAACAGCTTCACAGGGTTCTGCCAGAACAAGGACATCTTTGAAATCTTGACAATTTCAGTGGGCTGTAAATTCATTCCTTACTGCATACTTCATCATCAGGAATAGTTGTTTTAAGAAAACAAAGTTCACTGTGGTTTTGTAGCTGTACTTTAATGAGTTTATTGTCCTAGTTTTGATCTAAACTGTTAACAAAACAGAGCCAAATCTGTAGAAGGTGTAGAAAGGCTATGATTAAGCAGGGAAGTTGTTCTTTACTAAGGTAAATAATAGGAAAACACATGTTGCTGTCGTTGTCACTGTAAAATACCTAAATTGACATCAGTTCTGCCCATTTAGCTAATAAACAAGATCCATCTAACTGAACAGCCTTCAAGGTTGGTATCATGTAAAACGATGCTGGTTCATCACTTTCTAATAATGAGGTACTCCTGGGTGTGTTAAACAGAAAACGTGGAAAATGCCAGTTGCTAGCTTTTTAATATATTGTCAGTTGTTGATCTAAACAAATTTAAGTATTTTGCTGACTCTGGATTTGCTAAATTGAAAGTATACAAGAATGCACAGTAATACAAAATTTCCCTTCTATTATACCTGTATCTCAGGAACACATGGTATTTCTGTTTGAGGCAATCATTAGTTTTGTGCTAAATTGTACTTAAACGTGTATTTAAAACATTTTTTAAAGAATATAAACAAAAAAATGTTATACCCCTGGATGCTTTTGCTGTACTGTCTGCGAGGATGCCAGAAGTGGCCCTGGCAGAAGAGATGCTACCTGTGCTCCCACTTCCCAGACAGGAGATCTGAGAGTCCACGAGTATCGCTTTCAGGTCCAGTCATCTTCAGAGCTCTTTCCTCAAGCCCTTTGCAATAAAGTAGTAGGGTTTTGAAAGACTGATGAAGTGAGAAATGCTGAAGTACCTGATACAAGGAAAGACATGATAAAAAGGCTGACTTGCCCTTCATGTCATGAGAGAACCCCTAGTTCAGACAGGTAAATATTCCTATAAATAATATTCTTTTATTGAATGCAAATACAATGTGACAAGCTCCTGACAGTATTGCTTCCATGTAAACATAAAAAAGCCTCATTTTAAGAAGAAAAAGAATTCTGTTTCCCCCAGAGGAGTAGAAGTTGCTGTGTTTGTCTTGGATTTCTCCATTGTCACAATGGCCAAAGCAATTACAAGACAGTTACAAATGACACCTTTACATAGGGAAGTTAATAATTGGACGTCTTGAGAAGAAAAAGGATTTGTGAGAGAATTCGATGTTTCATATTTCAAGTACTGTTTCAGATTAGCAGCCACTCCTGCAATAATGTGATTGTATTAATTATAATGTATTAAAGAGTTTTCTCTGATAAACAGCTTCGAGGGAAAAGCCAAAAATCCATGGCACAAGCAAACAAATGCTAATTACTGAAGAATTTATTCTTGCAGACAATTTCACATGAGAATACCACGGTATACAGTGACAGTCATACCAACAACGGTTTCCTTGATTATAATATCCATCTGTTATGGCTAAAATATGGGCAGCTTGAAGGAGCAAAAGCATTTTTGGGTATTCATGTCCCTACACAAATTAAAAGGTTCCTGAGTTTGTTTACTTTTTAGGAATACATGTATCTGTAATGAAGAGGAAAGTTAGTTGTAATTAGTCATATCATTCTACAGTGTTGATATAAATCTATACTGAGGCTGAAGGAGGAAAGACTGAGTGTGCCATTTTCTCAGACATCAGTACTTAGTGATTTACCAAACCGCGTGTTTGAAAGCAGCGTGATAATCATTTCTCTGGGTCCAGTTTCCTTTTCTCTTTGTCACCCCAAATGGGTGACAAATTCGCTAGGGAAGAGAGACAATATTGAATATGCTCTTTGCTAATGATATACTCAAGCTTCACACAAAACACAATCTCAGCACATACTCACCAGCCTAAATAGGCTGATGAGAGGAGTCTGAAAAGGTTTCAAGTCTATTCTTAAATTTTACTCAGGTTTCAGTACAAAGAAAGAGTTTTATGGGGTTTTTGTCACAGATATTTCTATGTGTAATTATGATCATCCACCATAGTGGATTTCTAGTGGTCGTTCTATCCTTAGCAATTCCTAAATGAATCGAACAAGCACTTCTGGTCTAAAATACAGAAGTTCAGGGAGTACATGAAAGCATGGACAGTTCATCTAAAGGAATTACTTTATTAAACTGGAATGTTTTTGCTTTCAAATGTTATCTTTAATATGTCACTGACTGAACTAAAAGGCCAGATTTATTCTTTAATAAAAGCCTGTTGAGCTTTGACATCAGAGCCATCACTGCAGGTAGGTTTTTGTCCTTGGAATGACATCGCTGGTAAAAATAAATGTAAAAAATCTGAATAGAGCTGCAGTTCACTTGAGCAATGTGGGTACTCTAGAGAGCAAATACTTGATAACTCCAGAATTGGTAGTAGCAATCCAAAATATGTCTGGGTGTTGTTGGTACTACCTGCTCTATTGGAAGCACAAGATACTACCTATTGAAGTTGTATGGGGAGTTAATTCCCTGAGGCAGGCTGGGGTTAGAATCCACAGTAGAGATTCACGGTTCTTGGAAAGAAATTATCTAACTGTGGCATTGACCCCTATTGTTTGTTTTGGGTATTTCAGGTGAAATTCAGAGCCAGGTGAAGATTATGAAGATAAATGTAGCTAGAATTTCTGAAACTTCAAAGACAGACTTAGGTCTAATTTTTGTCAAATTTTCATTAGAGGTCCAGGTCAGTTTCTCAAAATTGATTCATCCAACATTAAATGGGAACCTTGTAGATACTGACATTTCTATAATACAGAGAAAACGCCTGCAGAGTCTTAAAAGGGTTTTGAAAAGTCTCTAGCTAGATAAGAGGGTTGGGCTTCCACACAAAAACACACACTGAGGTCAAGGGATTCTTTTGTAGCTCTGCTGTAGCCCAGTGCTCAATTCCATTAAAGTTCTTGATAATCATCTGCCTTAGAGCAGGCTTTATCATTTTTTTCTACTTTCCAAGAAAAACCTTGCAGAAGGGGTTTGCAGTTTAATTTGAAGGCAGTCTGGTCAGGAAAAGGAAGGTCTGTTTTTTAAGCAACTTTTTGGAGATTTGGATTTGTCTTCTTGCTTTACAGAGCATTTAGTTGAATCCCTTAGATGCCTAATGTTCCAGAAAGGAAGGGTTGTCGGTATTTTATGTGTTGTGTTGTGTTTTGAAGTCCACCCCTTTAAGCTTTATATGCAGCAAAGTGATAAAACTACATTTTTGGTAGAAACCAGGAATGTCCTTCACAGCACGTTTTATAGCAAGTTGGTAGTAACTTGACAGCAATTTCACAGATATACTGATAACAAACATAGGACATACAACATGTTGCAGATGCAAGTGAATTTGACTCAAAATGAAATGTCAGCATTATAATTATTTGTATTGAGGTATTAAAATACTAAAGACGATAGCCTTATCTGTGTATTCTGACAAAAACAAAATCTGTGATGTTGTTTTATTCAGCACCCAGTAGCCATACTGTGAAACTATATATATGATAATAAAAACCCCAGACTACATAAACAGACTTTCCAGTGAGGGGAAGGACCTACATTCTTCCTAGTACCCCATGTAAATTTCTTTGTCTCTGACTCCTCTTTTCTTTCTGGTTCTTCTGTCTGCTTTTCCCACAATTATACCCATTTACTGCCAAGATATTCTTTTCTCACCTTTCCCTTCATGTTTGTTCACCCGCATTGTTTAAAACTGGTGGTCACTCTTCACTGCTTGTGTGGTGCCCCAGTATTGCTCATTATCTGACCCCCCACAAATCTAGACCACAATACAGAGCTTGCCGCTTTGTTTCCATACCGATACCGCTTCTAATCAACATCTCCGTGCTCCAGTGCCTTTTTTCTCTTGGTTTCTTTCTGATATCTATATCTGATGAACACCAGAACTGAAAAAGTGTCTTTCAAATTTAATTTCTGAATGTTCCATTTAATGTACATATTCCTAATGCTCAATTATGTTACACAGTTGCCTATTCCGAAGCTTAATGATAACAATAGCAGTTCATATGCTTGTTTAAAAGCTTGCACCAAGCTTCCTGTAAGAGAAGAAAAAATACTGGCCACCCCTTTCTGCCAAACAAAAGACTTGGTTTTATCCACCACTATGTAAACTACAAAAGCGTTGGGTATTTTTACTAGAGTACTAAGTAAACAGCTCTTGAATTCATGTTTTCTTGGTCTCAGGGATGGAAATAGATGTGAAGGAAACAAGCCTGATTAATGTGGTAAATACATTAAGTCTGACATGCATCATCCTAAAACGTGTCCATTAAGCCTGACATATTTGAGCAAACACATTTACATTAAAGAACCCTCAAAACCTGGAGACAGATTAGGTGAGGTCTGTAATGAGTTACTGAGATAAATGTAACAGAGTGACAGAGGAAAGATGGTGAACAAATTGATCTGCATTACAGCCTGTGCATTCAGTGAAGAAAGGTGATCTACATCACTGTGGAGAGGCAAAAGGATAATCCAGAAGTTGCTTAAATGTCAGGCAAATCCTTGAACACTTCTATTGCATTTAATGAAGAACAATATTCAGCTGATAAAATGTCTTTTGACCGCAAAAGAAATCCTGTCTTGTCATGAAGGCTCAGTGTCTGAGAAAACAACTTATCATTGTCAGTGTTAATTCCTTTCATCAGACCATTGATAGAAGTTGAGAAGAACCATTTAACAATCATCTTATTACTGATATAGCAGTTGAATCATTCATTTACACACAATCAGATAAAGGAAAAATGTTTGTTTTATCTTCCCCATCACCACCCAGAAAAGCTGTGGAATATCCAGAAGTCCCTACATGTGAGGTTGCTGTCTGTAGAAGCCATCAAACAAAATCAGTTCTCACCGAATCCATTTCCAACCTGGGTCTGCCCCTCTTTTGAACCTGCATGCTTCAAAATGTTGTGTTGAGATACAGGTTGTGCGTGATAAGGTATTAGATTTTTCATGGATCACCTATACATGAGCAGTGGTACAAGTATGCATGCATTTATTTGTACATGGGTAACAAAGTCATTTTCTAAAGTGCTGTGTGCATGTTGAAGCTGAGAGGTTTTCAATCTGTAGGTGTTGACTGTGTTGCTTTAGTAAGCATGCTTCCTGGGCTGGGGCTTTGAACTGGGACTGCAGTGCGACTGCACAACATGCTCACTTGCTGTATCTAGCCATCTTGGATGTTAATCCAAAGGACTAGGTTCCTAATTGCTTGAACAATGATTAATTAATAACTCGTAGAATAAGCTGCTTGTCTCTAGCACTGTCAGGATCCCAACTTGTTAATGAAAAACAAAAAAGCCTCAAAACCTAGTGCCATATGGAGATAGGGGAGAGACCCTCACAACTTCCTTATCTATCATGTCCTCGGAATACTTCAGACAGGAGGCATGTGTGAAAATGCACAAACAGAACTGAGCTTGGCTGGGTAAAAAGCAGTTTCGTTTGTACTTTCACTCACCTAAATGCCTCTCAGTTCCTCAGTTTATGCCACTTCACACCTTCATCTCATATTGCCAAAGCATTTATGTTTTAGTGCAATTATCAAGCGGTTCTTCCCCTTTTGTACTTCAAAATACTCATTTTCTGATTCTTAAACAGCTTTGAAATAACGTGTGTCAGTGGTTTACTTGCTTCTCTGAACCTACGTGGGCAAAATGAGGCATCACCGAGGGGAAGTCTTGTTCGATAACCAGAAGGCATTGCAAGAACTGACCGTCTTGTGTGTAGAAACCTACCCCTAGAAGCCCATAGGCTGGAAGTTCTCCTGCTTAGGGACTTTATCAGTTAGTTTTTAATATCTTCAAGGGTATTGTTCTAAATCTGTCCGTAACCAATGTGCCATCTCTTTGGGAGGCTTTACACAACATTTAGCAGTTTTGTGTTCTTATGCTGCAGTATTGGTGTTACTGAAGATTTGGTGTCATCATGCTGTTGAGTGGACGACCGGGGTGGTCTGGAGCAACATTCTGCAAGGCTTCATTTACCATCCCAGGGCTTGCTCCTCAAAAAACTCACACTGCTGCATAATACTCATTAGATGTCCTCTCCTACTGAGTTGCTCTGCATCTTTTCAGTAGAATTTTATTAGTATGTGGTTTTTGTGCGGGTGAGGAGGTGGACAGGCTACTCTGCAGAATGGGGAGAGCTGCAAGGGGAACAGCATTATGTGTGCCTGGGCCACTAGAAATGGGATGAATAGTGTCTGCTGTTCTTGGTTCTTGAGTATTTCTTCAGGGATTCATTTTGAAATGATGGTCTGAAGGAGTCTGTGATAAGAGTGAAACTGTCTGTGTGTTTTTCTAATTGTTACTTACGCTCCTTGAAGATGATGGAAAACCTTGCCAATGTGAATAATAACAAACTAACATCCATTATTGTCTTCTAATTTATGTCAGCTTACCTTCTACACAGTCTGGCAAAGACAAAACATTTCTTTGTGCTTTAAAAGATAGTATAGATAGGACTTGTCTAATTGCCAGTTCTTCTGCAACACTGCTGCAGACTACTGTCTAGCTTGTCTTCCTTCTGTAGAGAGAATTAATATTTTGGATCAGCACTTCCTTATTAGCCACAATGATTTGCTGTTAATTTCCTTCTTTGTCATTACACTTATTCACCCAGAAATACCAAATTTTATCAGTGGAATAAGAAGAAGCGTGTCTCTTTATACATTATATATAGGATACAGTCTAATTATTATTCAAGATACCGAGAATCTGCTGGTCTTATTCAAGCTTAAAATGTCAGTTAAACAGGATGGCCGGGTTCTTCAACTCTGCAGCTAATGCTGCTGTGTTGATTTACACTACTTTGCAGGCTGTCCCTGGATCGTTTTTATCACTCAAATCAGGACTGTGCCTGATTATCATACTTCAGGATAGTATATGCCAGGATTCTCTGTAGCAGTATGAGTCCTTCCATTTGAAACTTTTCTGCTTTACATGTTTTTTGCTTCTGGCTAGGACCATCTGTAGGTGTGTGTTTGGAACTTCAGTCATGCATTTCCTGTTAACTCTAATTCGTATACCTGAAGTACAGCTGAGCAGGCTGAAAAGCATTTTGAATGAGTATGTGTTTCAACATTTGTTTCAGCTGCGCTCACATGGATGTTGTGCTCTTTTTCTACAATGACATCTAGAAGAATTCATATTAAAAATACATTTTCACCTAATTATCAATTATATTTGAGCTGCATTGGCATATGCTTTACCAAATTCTCACTCTGAGGATAGGATGCCTATTCTTAATTTTGTTGCTGCCTTTGTCATTTTTAATTGAGTTTGAGTAGCTTTGATTCATGTCTTCAGTCAGAGACCTGAATTGTTGACATTTGCTTATGCAATTAACCATCACAGCATATCGTAGAAAAACAGGCTCTTCCAAAATCACTATAATAGAGAAATCATGCCTATGCAATTAGTGCATGTTTTTAATACTAGGTGAACTTCAGAATTTCTCAGCGTTTGGACATTCCACTGTGAGGAAAACAGAAAGAAATCAAAAAATACATTTATAGTGGATAATATCCCTACTTTCTATCTTTATCATGCAAAGAGGTCCAGTGTGTTGTTTCACAATGGTCATTCCAGTGGTGTCTTTGAAACACCATGTAACATTGCATCATTTTTTTTTTCCTGAAAAAAAAAAATCTCTTCTCATTCTTCTGGCTTTAAATCATGAAGCTTTCTTACCAAGTCCTTTTTGCAGGCAGTTAGTTTCACAGTGATTCAGCAGGTTTGGAGGAGCTGAACT
The DNA here is from genome assembly GCF_000690775.1 of Eurypyga helias. NCBI lineage: Eukaryota > Metazoa > Chordata > Aves > Eurypygiformes > Eurypygidae > Eurypyga > Eurypyga helias. The sequence continues at coordinate 43,445 of NW_010239026.1, read as the reverse complement.
TGAGTACTGAAATGTAAAGATTATAGTTCACCTAGAAGTTACTCAAAGCTCTCTCTGCTCACTCTGTTAATGAGTTTTCACCTCATTAATTAAGAAATAAAATCATTCCGTTTCAGGTGTGCATGTATATTTGTAACTGTTTATTAGTAGTACCCTTAAGTAAAGCCAACTGCAGGGCAGAACTAAAAATAAATTATTTAAAGCTTCATTTAATATTCATGTGGCTTAATTTCAGTCTTTTTTTGTACTAATAAACAAAAAGCAGTGATGCTGCTAAAATAAATACCGTATGCCCTCCTGTGCATTTGCAAATCCAGAACTTCCTAGCACTTATAAATTGGTCTGTTGGGAATAGAAAATCAAAGAAAGTATCTCAGTGTGAGTTGAACCAAACTCCAATTTATAAGTGAGTTGCTTAAGAGCAGGTAAATCAGTGATTGCATCGCCCTTAAATGCTTCAAACACACTAGTCAATGAACAGAAACCCTCAGTGGAACAGCCAAATACCAGCAGCAAATGCTCCCTTGGGCTCTGTGTGCAGCCCGTGTATCTGAGAAGCTAAGTGTGACCGCTTCTCGTTTGTAACTGCTGTCTAACACAGTTATTCCCAACCTAAAGTAAAACCAGCTGCCTCTAATAACACTAGCAAAAATAACAACCTTAATGCTGCTTGCAAGTATTTTGCAGGTTCCTCTTAACTCCTGAACAGCCTCCAAAAAGCTAGAGTAAGGGTATTTCTACACAAGCATTATTATTCGAGTGATTGTAGGTTGGTTATATACTGGTTGCCAAACTCCTAGTTTCTTTATCCTCACGATATCACTGTGTAATGGGGAGGTGCAATTACCTCTGTGTTTTAATGTGAAGGACTGAGGCATAGAGAGAGAAAGAGATAGGCCTGTGGTTACATGGAAGAGGCATGGCTGATGCATCCCTTAGCTAGCACTGGGTAAATAATAAATTCTCCTTTCCTGGGCTTTGCTGCTTAGAGGTACAGTTTCCGAGTGTTGGGATATATCTTTTCTGTTAGACAGTGGCAGACAAAGGGAAGCATCCATCCATATCTTGATTTAGCAATCCCTGGTAAGACATTCCTTAGACAGTGTACAATTGTTGGCTCCCAACCCTTGTATTTCAGGGTACTAAGGGAAACAGAAGGTTATTCTTTCTCAGCAAAAATGCCTGAAAAAGCCACTTTTCTACATTGCAGCAGATCTTTGGCTTACCTTGGATTCACACCATGCATCAGGTGTGAAAACTTCTCTTTCTTCTCTGCTGTTACTCATCTACAAGGATTTCTTAAATAGAGTTGCAGATCTATAAGGCTGATTGGCAAGTACAGAGGTAAAAGCAAAGGGGGACATGCAAGCAAAAAAGAAGAGGGATAGCTCCACAAAGGATTTCTAGGCTGGCCTCTGACAGCCAGGATGGAGCTGGACTACATTTAATTACCTTTTACACAGACCTTAAAGTTGCTTTTCACATGAATTATAAGTCTCAGTATTTCTTTTCTAGTAGGACTAAAATTGTATCTATTTCTAATATTCTGTCTCCTGAGAACAGTGAGTAGATTTTTAGAAAGAAAGTATAACAGCATCATTCAGAGACATCATTCCAGACATCATCAATTGTGGGACTTCCCCAGCTGGAAGATTAATGTAGACCTTTGTATTTAATGGGTTTATTGAAAAAGCTGTCAGGCATTAGAACGGGCTGCCCAGGCAGGTGGTTGAGTCACCATCCCTGGAGGTACTTCAGGGATGTGTGGGTGAGGTGGTCAGGGACATGGTGTAGTGATGGTATTAGCAGTGTTAACATTAACGGTTGGACTTCATGACCTTAAAAGGGCTTTTCCAGCCTAAAACTTTCTATGATTCTTAGGTACTGAGAGATATGGAGTAGAAAATTCCAAGAATTACCCAAGTTCTTTTTCTAACTCATTTCAATTTTTGTTCTCTGTAACAACCCTGTTCCAAGTAGCTTGCCACCGTTCTTTCCAAGCATGCAAGGAAAGGATCTAAATTCCTGGAGGGCATGGAAACACTTGCTGAAGAAAAAAAAAAATCTATCTATAGCTGCAGAATTGGATTACAAGATTATTAGTACTCGCTAATAATTAAAACTAATCTTTTGATTTACTAGTAGAATTGTATTTTATAGTGGGACTGGAAGTAAAACGAGGTAGTAATTATCAGTTTCAACTCAAATTACATTTCAAAGATGAGATTGTGGTCATGGCAAACTGTGAAGACAACTGTCAAACTGTTGGACAAATGACATATTGAAGTTGGTGGGGTTTGTGAAAAAAAAAAAGCTTGACTAGGAAGAAGCAATAGCAAGAACACTGAATAAGTCAGTAAGTCTGTATTTATTGTGTTTGTTATTGTTATTATAAATAAGCATAAATTGTAATCCCAGACTCAGCAGCCATGAATGAAGTTCACTTGTTGACCCATCATTTGAAAATAGAATGCACAGTCCTCCCATTTACCCTTCCTTAGTATGCAGTAGAAATAATTCCATTTCTCCAATGCAGTACCCATGGGAGTAGCAGGGCTGTGAAAACTTGTGTCTTCTATAGGGTAGGCAGCCTAAGATAGCCTTCAGGTTTTTTTTTAGTTTTGAATATTTCAGATCTAGATAGAAAGCAATAATGCATTCATCTTTGACTAATTGGATCAAATTGTGGTGTAAACCCAGAAGGAATATTCTACTTAAAATTGACATTGATTTGGCAGAAATACATTTTTTTTTTTTTTTTGTGGTTGCTTTAGCATTGCAGATGAAGAGAAGGATGTGAAAATAAAGAGATCTGTTTTGCCATCTGTAGTTTAAGTTCTTCCTGCCAATGCCACATGTAGCTTAAAGATGTTTATTAACTGATAAAGCAATTTTGCAGAGCCCTATTTATATTTGAAATATTGTTCTGAAAAAAAGTAATAATTAATGATTTGGCATGTTTCAAAATACTAGAAAAACTATACTCCCTTTGAAGTTCAGAAGAAAACAACTACACGTTCTCTAGTTCCCTGTGTTAGCTTAGGAGAATGTCTTGAACTTTCTAATGTAAAGAAAGATAATTTGTTAGAATTTATGTATATGGTTACTGATGCTAATTATGCCCTTTCATTGTGTCCTAGATAGTCCTTGAAGAAAGCCCACTCAGTGTTACATATCTCTCAAAACCTTCTTTCAAGGCTTAAGTGAGTCTGTACTTCTGAAAACAGCTTGCTGGAAATTTCCCAGTGAAACTGTTCTTGATACAGAGCTATTTTTGACTGATTTTTTTTTCCTGGAAAAGTCTGCTTTCTGTGGAAAATTCTGGTGGTTACTCAGATTTCAGCTGAAATTTGTGTCAGTCATGTGCTGTTTTGTAGGCCAAAACTTGAAAATTTATGTGAAGAAGATCTCACACCAGCTGTAGCGGTTAGCACAGGGGAGAATTCCACATTTTTACAGGAAAGTATGTCCCTGTGCTACTAGCATTATACATAGAAATCCTGATGTAAGCACAGTGACCTGTGATCTTTTTGACCTAACGTACAGTTGTCCTCTTTGTTGCTGTTTATTTTTAATGTTAGATAGATTGGCCATCAAAGTTAAGTAACATACACACTTCTGTAACTTGGCTACCTCCAAATAGAAACTGTTAGCTTGTGTCAGTCATTTGGAGTAGAGTTAATGCCTGTTTGCAGTAATTGCATCTGGTATCCGTCAGCATGTTTCATTAGTAACATCATGGTTCTACCTGACGGGGAATGGCTGAGGTTATTGAGCTGCTTCTGGAAATCCTCGCCCCCTCAAGCAGCACTGAGAGGCGGCTGCCTTCTATCAGTCATGGCATAAGTTGGTAGAGAGGCAAAACTTCACTTACAACACAGTAGGGCCTGTAATTATTTCCTCTCAGGGCCTGTGAGTCCTTCCCTCCATGCCCACATCCAGAAATGTCTCCCCTTTGTTTAATTCAAAGTGGGTGAATTGCCAAACCATTCTGAATTGGCATTATGTATGCACATAAGACAATATACCTGCTGAATAGAATTGCTGATAAATGGCTTATTTTAGCTCTGTGGGTAAAACTTTGGAACTTGTTGTTCCCATAAAGATTTTTATGGATGATTTAAGCATCATATGAAACTCACATATTGTTTTGACTAGATGGTCAAAATAACTGTGAGTGAAAATACAGACTTCTTAGAAGTTTAGCAGTCCCTGTGTAAAGAAAGACTGGTATGTGATTTGTAAATAGACTAAACATCTGTAACTTTTTAAGTTACAACATAAAAAGGCTTTATTAGAATGTAAATCTTTTCTTTACCTGAGGAAACATTATGAAATACCCTCCAGTTATTCAGTTAAAGGTTTGTTTACAAGACATGTGGCATTATATCCCCCTTAGTAAAAGTATCTTTTCACATTATTGAAGAAATGTGTATCAGGAGCTTGTTTAAAAGCTGTGTCATCACCTTATGTCTTCTAATTTTTGAAATTAATGAAATCTCTTGGATATGTGCTAGGACTCAACACAGGTTTATGGAAGTTCAACACTAGAAAGACTAACGTGGACCTAATAGAAAAGTGGGACGGATTTTGCTCCATTACTTATTTTGAGTAATATCCTATTTTGCAACCATCAGTGTAGAACTTAGCCTGAGGGAGGCTGGGCCCACGTTTCTTGTGTTGTGATGGAAGCAATTCCCTTCATAGTCGCTGCTCTATGTTTTCTTTTCATTTTTCCCCCAGATTGATTTTCTTTTTACATGCATTGTATAAAAAGAGGAACAGAGAAGGGTGCTACATAACGACATAAAACAGCGTGGTACCAGCTCAGACTGAGAGCTCCTTTCTCTCACAGAGTGACCAGTATCAGTGCCTCTGAGGGAACACAAAAGCAAGGTCAGCAGTCAGCTTCCCTGGGTATTCTCTCCCAGCCTCCAATGATTTGTATTAAGGGTACTTTCTGAGCTAGAGGTGGTATGTTTCTGGTATCTTTGTGGCAAATGTTACAAAAGGAATTAAAAGAAGTTGAGAAATAATTGGGTTTAATGATCTGTTGCGGGCATTTAAGACACATTTTTGCATGATCTATGCTCAGGAGAATGCCCTAAAAGATTTTAATGAATTTTAGGTTGTCAGTTCTTGTCAGTGGGCTATGTTTACTCCTAACTCTTGAATTTTTGCATTTCAGAGGAAGATGTAAAAAAAAACCACAGAAGGACCTGCTATTGTAATTTTCCGCAGTGATCTCATTTTTAGAATTCCCGATACCTACCAGCCTGAGTGCATGTCCCATTTCTAATCTCCTCTTGTCCATATCCTCAGAATGGTGCGCAATTTTCAAAGGTCCTTTGTATTCCAACTAATTTGGGTGCTGACTCCATGTTGAAGAGGTCTTAGTGGTCTGTTGATACTAGAAAACCCTGGTAGAACACCAGCGATGTTGGAATATGCCAAAGCCTGTCCATCTGTACAAATCACCATGGTGTCCAGCTGGTGTAGGACATGAACTGCATGATCATCTTGCCTGTGAAAATAGTAAATCTGAAAATTCCTGAGGAGTACAAGTTCAGCAGACTTTCAGAAAAGTTTCTGTGCAGTGCATTAACTCCTTTTGCTTTGTGGCTGAGAAGCATCTTGACATTAAATGTCTTCCTCAAATTGTCCACAAAGCTCTTACAACACTCTGTCATCAAAAGATTCCCGTGCAGTCAGAAGTGTCTTGATCTCCAAGAATTTTCTCCAAATTCTTCCTTATTTCTCAAAACTGTTGGCAGTTTTGAGAAACGTTCCTCTACAGTAGGACTTCTAGGGACTTCATTTTCTCCCCAGACTCAGATCTACGTGATGGGAGGGAGGGAAGGGGCTATTTCAGTATTTCAGACTTTTGATTCTGCTCTGATTGTCTGGTGAAATGGCAGATGGTGAGTCTATCTCTGTCCACAATAAAAACTAATACTATTGCATGAGCTTCTTTCTTCCCTGGTGGGAAAGGTCAAAAAAAAAAACCACCAACCCAGAATCAGGCAAGGAATTTCGCTTGTATGCCAGAAAAAAATCGCAGGCAAAAGCAATTAAATTAAGCTCATATATAATTCTTTTCAGACTTTAATATTTTGCAGAATTATTTTTCATCTATTGAGTGGTACTGTCGCAGCATCAGAGATTTAACTTTTGTGTATTTTCATTATGTAGTCTTGTGCAGCTCTCCCTGATAACAGTCATTTGAAGTGTCAGTGCAACTGATGAAATCAGATGGGCCATGAACGGTTTGGTTTGGAATCTGTCACTAAGATGTATAACGTATTTTCTGATTCTGCAGCTGCTTCATGAAAGTTAAAAAACAATGCAAGATAATGTATATTTGTTGATTCAGTTATACAGCTTGTTCTGAGAGAGACTTCTGTTATTTGTATAATACAGCTTTAGGGAGGAATTAGTTCCTTTTATTAGTGAAAAATTAACATCCGTAAAGAATTTTGTGGGATACTCTGGATTTAGGACTAGGTTTTTGAGGATTGCTCATCATAGTTGAGTCACAGGATTTTTCAGAAATCTGTTTTCAAGTGTCACAATGGGAGCTGCTAAGCACTTTAAAAGCCAAGCCCTTTTGTGATTCTTCAGAATTAAAAATTAGTGAGCTGGTTTAAAAATCTGTTTTCCACCTGTTGTATTTCCTTCATCATGGATAAAGTCTCTACGAAAATAGACTATAATTGATTAAAACTATTTTTCCTTTTAATTAAATGTGACACTGCTGGTGTGCTCATCCATCACTCTCACAATTATTTTGGGAACAGCAGGAGAGTGTTTTCTTGGAAGTATGGCTCTTCGTATTCGTTTCTGTTGATTTTATGTCATTGTCTTTGAGGCTCATTCCTAGACATACACAGGATAACGGTGGGAAAGACAAATCCTGATGTCATTTCAAGAAACATGAGCTTAGAAGATGAAATAGTCTCCATCTCCTGGGTCACCCTAAGCAAAAGACATAGCTTTGCTGTTTGGTATACATTTTGAGTCTACTTAATTTTCCTGTAATAATTAGGAGGGAATGACTCTTCGAGAATGTTCAAAGAGGAAAAAGTGCTACAAAATCATTCAGAGTCCTTGTGGAATTGGGTTCTGAAATCAGGTCCAGCATTAACCATGCAGACAGTAGAGAGGAGACTTCACATTTTTGTTTTCAGGATGGTCTTTTCTATGGTGCTTCCAGTTTACTCCGTGTCGCTGCTGAAGAGCTCTGCCTCTCCGACATAACCAGTGTTGCACAAATGTCTGTCTTCTGGTGAAGAGAAAACTAATGGAAGTCCTTTTTTATTCTATATTTTCCTTCATTTACTACCTCTGTCACTAGTCATTAGATGAAGCATTGTCTGTCCATAAGCTAACGTGCTGTTTAAGCTTGATTATCTACAGAGTAAAGGGCAAGGGCAGACACCTAGCATTTTAACTTACTTTTCTGCACTCTGATATATCCTGAGAGGAACAGTTCACCCACTTCTAGATAGGTATTTTACTACTCAAAAGCAAAATGAAAAATATCTTAGGGGAAGGCTGCCTAGAGTGAGAGGGTTCAGTGGCTGGGATACCTCTCTTTGATGCAGCAGAACCAAATATAATTTCTTTTTCACGTCTCCTGGAAAACCTTCAGCAGCTTCTCAAATCATTATGGCACATTAGCTTAAAAATGTGATTGAAAATACAGTTGACAGCTAGCCGTGGCTTCCACACCTTATCTCCTTTTACCTGTGGAAAGAATTAATTGGGATGCAGTAATTGTGTGAGAGTAATCAGGGTCGCTTGTTGCACTTTATTAAAGTAGTGCGTGGTTCGTTTTGCTGTTGCAGCTCAGGTAGGCCCTGTAAGGTTAACATGCTCGGTGTGACTTTCAGTCTTTCTTTGATCCTGAGTGACAAGGCTAAGTAATGAGGACCATGTAAATACAGGCTGCTCCTCTTTTGACAAGAAACAGGAAACAGACATTTAATTTATCTGTAAGTAGTTTCTTACTTGCCATGAACTAAGACCCATTGAGATTAATATATTAACAGAAAATGACCATGTTGATGTTCTTATTTCAAAAACAAATAGGCAAAGCACGTGGAGGAGAAATATTCCCAAATTTCTGAGATTAATAGAAACACTGCAGAGGAAAAAATCATGAAAATGACTTGACAGAGGACTGCTAACTACAACACACTTAAATAACAAATGGGCATATCATAAAAAAGAATCAATACTCAAGAACACAGAAAATACACTGCAGAGGAAAAAATCATGAAAATGACTTGACAGAGGACTGCTAACTACAACACACTTAACAAATGGGCATATCATAAAAAGAATCAATACTCAAGAATACAGAAAATACACATGGAAAAGATATATTAGGTCATATTCTGCATCTCCTGCTAGACTACAATTGTTCACTGCAGTATATCTTTTATCCAGTGTAGCCTTAAATTGTTCAAAGCGATGGAAATTCCTCTACTGCCTTTGGGAGTATCTGCCACAGACCGAAGATCTCACTGTCAAGGGATGTTTCCAGGCGTTTAACCTAAATTATGCTTATTTTCCAACCATTAGTGCTGAAGTTCCCTCCTTGGCGTTTATACCTCTCAGAAGGACCTTGCCATCATATTCCCTTTGATACTGTTTGCTCATTACACAAACCAAAGGCCATGTTTCCCCAGTTCTCTGGGAATCGATAGAAAACGACAGGGCAGGGTGGTGCTGTTACGTCCCAGTTGCCCGAATAGCAACATGCAGGTATCTACACTGGCATCATTCTCAGTTCCATGGTTAGTAGAGCACCTTTCTACCAGGGTGAATTAGGAGAGGGCTGTGTGTGACCGTACTGCTTCCAAAGCAAGGACTTAAGGTATCCCTGTCTGGCCTGGTGTTGGAAAGTGTACGCTTACCCAAAATGGGATGTGCAGAACCAGAGTGTAACAGGATAAAGGCGTGACTGTTGCTAGCCATGTTTTTCAGGACATTCTGGGAGATGGGTATCTCTAGGAAGTGCTATAGATGTTAATTTTGCATGAGAATAAGTGATACATTTTGATTAGAAGCTTCCTGTAAGAGAAACAATGAAGAAAGCAGAGGTGTGCAGAGGCCAACCTTTTGTGGAATGTGGGTTTATGTAGGAAGAAATACATTACACTACTCAATCCCTGACACTGGTACTCTCCAGATCTGTGGACCTTCAAACGAAAGCATTTAAAAATTCCACCTGTGATCACTTTCTAGGACATGCCCTTCTTATTCATTATCATATCATAACTCCGAAGCAGGCCATTTCAGTGTTTTGGCATCTGTTAGTTGGTTTAATTGCACCTCGAAATGGTATTTCATTGTATTCAGTTAGATAGATGTATTGTGTCAAAAGCATACAAATGACAGGTAACAGTATACTCACAAAATGCAAAATGTTTTTCTTTTCCTTGAAACCTTCCCTTGAAGATGCCCTTTTTTCCCATCACCCTTTCACTGTCTTTAAATACCAGGAACACATTTATCTCCACCCTGTCACACAATTTTCCTGTATCTTAGAGTCTTGCTGCCAGATGAGGACGCTGGACAGTGGGATTGGAACCTTCCCCCTCCCCGATTCAGGGAACCGATCTACAGGGCGACACGTTTCTAAGCAAGAATCAGCCTTGGAAACGGAAGTCCTCGCAGCATCTGAGCAAGTTCTACTTTCAGCTCCTTCAGTAAAAGCCAAAACTCTTGAGCGAGAAGTGCCTTCAACAGCTAAGAGCCTGGTGTCTCTGGAAAGCATAATGAGTCACTCAACATCTGATCCGGCCATGACTGCCAAAGGTACACGACCTTTTCAAAGTCGCCTTCCAAAACCAGCTTCCTCAGGTAAAATGTCAATTACACTGAAAATCACATTATTTCTGCCCTGACGTCTGTTTTGATTAGCAGAAGTCCTGTAATAATGACAATTGATAACAGAAATGTTAAATGCAGAGCAGAAGATATTCTTTTTATGAATGCATAAGGTTAACAAGTTTGTGACCTGAGCCGCATGGAAATTTTGTTACACATAATGCTTTTCTAAGGAAGAAAAATGTGTTAAGTACTTCAGTCCTTTTCTCAAGAAACAGTAGTTGAAGAAAAAACGTATGCCAGCCTTGGAATTTGACTTGAATAATAATGCAGATGTTCAGCAGTATTCAGGATCAGACTTTGCAGTAAAGTACAAAGCATAGCCGTGTTGTGGCATAGAAAAGATATATTCATAAAGACTTGCTTTTGAAACCAGATTTGGACTAAAGACTCATTTGGCCTCAGTGCATAAATTGTGCCAATGAATATATGGCCTTGACCTCAAGCAAGACTCTAGTTACTTCGCTACATTATAAAAATACATTTATATCTACAGATATAAAATACCTTTCTTTCACTTATCAGCCACATGTGTGTTTCAGCTATAAAACAAAAGCTGACAAAGGAATAAAAGAACCAGCAATCCAGCAAAGCCCCAACAAATAACTTTGTATTGGTAAATAGTTCCATTGAACTAGGTGCAATTTTTTGTAAATGCACACTGATCATTTATATAAGCTTTTGAAAGTTTTTGATTTATTAATATTTATGTCAACAACATTAGAAATCATTACACAGAGCATTCATAACAGGGAATTTTTCATAGCAGCATGATAGATACGGTACAAAAAGCAGCTAAAGTAATTGGTTTAATGGAGAAGAGTATTGTTTTATCTTGACCAAATGCAATGTCATGTATTTACTGGGGTTATGGTTGTTCACACTTTGTCAGCTTAAGTATTTATTGCTCCTGTAAAAGTTATGAGTGTTTAACTTGCATAAATCTGTATCACTCTTACAGAGAGAGTCCATGTAATTAGCATGTAAGGTTAAATACCAAGTTTAAGCTTAGTTTTGTGCCATCAAATATGTGTTCTTCTAATGAGCTCATGTACATTGAGCCTAGGAGGAAAGAAGCCTCTTTTATATGTTCATAAGATGCATAACAGAAGAATTCTAATTAAACATCTTAGAACTTAGTTTGTTTAGCGATATTCCCACTGCAGTAGTGTAATGGTATAATAGACTGCAAACACACCTTGTACGCTTCATTGCAGGCTCCCCTACTTGTTTCAAATCAAACCAAAATAAAGGATATTTTAATACTTAGTATTTTTATAATAAATGTATTGTTAATTAACAGTACAGCTAAGAAGGATTCAGAAGAGAAATCTTAGTTATAGATTTTATGCTACATGCTTGGATAGCCATATGTGTGACCTCAATTCAGCAGTGTGCTATAGAGTCGAGTCCATGATTAAACACTGTCATTATAACAAATTGAACAGAAACTGCGAGCATTGAATTGCTTCATAAGAAGTCAGTAGCAGTAAGATTGTTCTGATCTTATTGCTAATATTCACTGCACCAACCTTGTAAGGTTTGTATCTTAATTAAATTGTCATGAAGAGTTGTTAAAAAAAAAATAGTATACATCAGATGGTGGGGTCAACTCATTCTTATTAGAGTATTTTCATTCGATTCTTCTCTCCCTCACTCTCTCATCCAAATTACAATTATCACTTTATTTCATATGCACCATCTATCTTCTTTGATGTTCCGATTTTGCATAGTGCAAATATAGCAAATAAAAAGGCTAGCTGATTGAGAATTTCTGCTAGTAAGGGACTTGTAATTATATTTATGTTAACAGACTACTCTCTCTCTGAGAACATGAAATAGCAAAGCAGATCCTACAATGCCTCGAAGTAGTTATTGAATGTTGTTTCTTATTTAAAAGAGTATGTATTTTAAAACTAATAGAGGGATTTAAATCCATGCCTTCTCCTTCTCTTGTTAACTGGAAAAGGCTCTGGATCAAATTCTGTCACTGTAGTTGTTAGAATTATTCCAGTAAGTTAGTAAGTTGTTCCTTTGAGTAGTAAGATATTATTTGACATAATGAAAGTATCATGACTTGCCCTCAGTTTTTACTGAACTATAATTGAAACACTGTCATGAAGATGCTGATGAGACCTATAATTTAAATAATGTCTTTCTTAATTCAGGAATAATTAACCTTGCAAAGCGAAGTGAACAAGAACCAAGTTCTGTGACCTCTGACTCATTAGAGCATACTGCAGAAACGGTGGAAAATAGAAAAGTTCTTCCAGGGTGGACCACCAAGAAAACTACTAAAACAAAGGTATAAATTAAGAAGTTTCATGTATTAAATATGTATTGTGGTGTAAAGAATAAGAACTGGTGAATGTTTCTCATATAGTGAGAAGAGTAACTAACAAACTAACAGCTACGTTTACTTCCTTGCCCTTCATTTGCAATCTCATCATTTATTAATAATAATCATACAGCACCCAAAGGTACTTTGTCCTCACGGTTTATAAACATGTTTTAATTAAAAACCTTGCAGGCATTTTATGGGCATGGAAATGGAGGCCTCTTACCCTGTTTTTCTCTTCAAGAAACTTGATCTTGTCTGTGTGCTTTCCACGAGACTCAGATCTCTTTTTTTCCCCCCAGGCCCAGGTTTCCTTGCCTGTATGGCCATGTAGCATGAGCATTTGAGTGGATGTGCTATGAAAGTATTGGGAAAGGGAAAATACTTTTCTTACACGTTTCTGTGTGGTTTTGGTTAATCCCTGCAATGATCTGTCTGTCCTTCGGTCTTCTCATGCGGAAAGAACGAACAGGCAAATGCATATATCTCTGTAAAAGCTACTGCATACGGTTGTCAAGTTTTTCCTCTTCAGGAGTGCCAGGCTGACAAGCCCCATGAGAAGTACAGGGTCAGCAGAGAATAAAAAACACTTATCAAGGAAGTGGGCGTTAAGCAAGGGAATCGCCGGGCTGAGAGCTAATAAGCTGTACATTACAAGATGCTAAAAACATTTTGTTGCCTGACTTTTTTGCATGTCTGCTTTATCCATGTATCTAGTGACTTGAGTATCTCTTATTTTTGTATGGCCCAGGTTCTGGATGTTTAGAACAGAAATAGAGTGATAAAATTACTTGTGTGATATGTCATTGACAAACTGATGGTGAATCTTCTGTAGTGCAGTTGAGTTGGTTTCCAAATAACAACATCAGTGTGGTCCTCGAGCCAGTCATGATTGACCACCTCCAGTCCCAAAATCATTTTAACAAGATGCTAATTAGTCTGCCTAAGAGTCAGAGGGTCAGTGTGGGTGTAGCTGACGAGGACCACTTATCTAAATGGCTTCGGGACTGCAGCTGGTGTGCACTCTCCCAATTTTACAGGTGATGTTGGGCATACCTGGCTACATGCAGGTATCCTTAGGTCCAGTCCCCTCTCCACAGGTATGTGCAGCAGAAAGATGTCCTTCCACTTCAGTTAAAAACTGCAAAATGGGTGGGAAGATGGAGAAATTAATATCACTCTTCGAAAAACAGAATTAAAAATGTCTTTTGAGTCAATGATAGGCAATTTGGGTTAGGATAGTAGGTGGTATTTGTACCTGTAGATGGCATTAACTGAGCAGTATCAGGCTTAGCTTCTCCATTACCCTCTTTAGGGGTTTTATTGTTCTCAGCTGCTGCTCCTGGAAGGTTCAAGCTGTCAGGCCTTCCATGATTAGAAGCTATCCAGACTTGTCAGCATTCCTCTTTACTCCTAGAAGAAAATCCTTAATGTTGCTTCCTGAAGAGAAAAGGGATGGGAATCAGCTGTGAATTAAGGACTCTTCAGTACTGTAGTGTAAATACCAGGATGAGGGACATGAATTCAGGAAGAATTTAGGATTACCAGTATAGAAAGCATGAGTGTTGTCTACTGGCCATCCTAATTGCCTCTAGAATTGCTTGCAGCAAACCATTTGTTGTGTGATAATTTTACATGTTACAGATACACTGTATGAAATGTACTTGAGAAGTTTTAAAATGGAACTTGGTAGATGAAATTATCTGAAAACATTGGTAGATTTGAAAACAGTGTTACAGTGAAAAAAAAAAGGTAAAATCTGGACTGTGTCTGCCACATGAATTTGGAAGACTTACCAGGACAAGAATGTGTTGTTTCCGCCATGTCAGACTGATGATTACTTACTCGAAGGAGAAGTAGTTAGTTAAACTGGTAATGCAGACTTTTTTCCAGTTGAACTATCCATTTATACTGCATGATGAATATAAAATGTTCCACTCCTAATACCATCTTCGGCATTATTTTGATATATATGCATCATCTGAATGATTGCAATACCCTTATTTGTACAGGACAGAGCTCTGAGAGTATGTACTTATTCTGCAAGCAGCAGTGACACTGAGCCGGAGCCAGAGTATGAAACAAATTATTTCAGAACTGCAGAGGAGACTTTAGTAGAGCTAACAAAGAACAGCAAACAAGGTAATTGAAAATTTGTACATAACAATGTATATCTCTCATCTCCACTCTGACTCAGCAGCAGATAGTGTCCTTCATTGAACTTTCTGTCGCATTCTCACTTTCTAACCCCAGTCTAATTTTCCATTAGCTTTTTATTACTTTTTGCTTTTTATTCTGTGCGGGGTATTTTTTTTTTCCTCTTTTCCACAGTTTTGGCTAACAAGGGCTTAACTTGAGGGTTTTAATGCATAAATCTCTGCACTGTAAGTAAAAAGAAGTCTTCTGTTACATTATTACAAAATTTAAAAGGTGACTATAAAGATAGCTTCCCCTTTTTTCTTTTTAATTATATTGGCCAGTTGAAATACCCCAGTGATCAAGGCCATAGTTTTCCAACCTCTATATCAAAGTGATGTTGGTTATGGTGCCACAGTGAAATCGCTCTCATTGTCCTCCGTGTATAGATTGCCATTTTCAAGCACCAAACCTTTTTGCAAGAATTGATGGCAATTTGAAATTTACTGAAATCCAGCAGATAAAAACACATTAAGTGAACTTCTTGAGATAATAGTTTTCTTTGTGTTTAATAACCCAAGAAATTGCAGTCTTGTCATGACCACCAGCTTCCCGTGCTGGAAGCCACCTTTCAGCGCAGATGGGCGCGCTCTGGGAGGGGGACAAGAGCATGGCTCATACCCTCGACTATGCAGCCGATGGCTTCCCTGCAGGAGATTAATTCTGGAGAGTGCAAAGGCCAGTGCAAGGACCCAGCGCCACTGAAGCCCTGAGAGCTTAAGCAGTACTTCAGTGATTCATAGGATTTGTGCTGACCCTCTGCACAGCAGTCAGCTTGACCCAGCAGAGATTAGCACCTACCGTAGATACCGCCGTGATGAATGCATTAAAAATGCCATGGACGGCTAGATACTGTCAGCAGACATACTGTGCTCTTTAGTGTCTGCTGGGAGTTGGACTTAAGCATTTGGCATTTTCAGACCTAATCCATTTTTTGTGATTCCAGCC
Source organism: Eurypyga helias (assembly GCF_000690775.1). Classification (NCBI taxonomy): domain Eukaryota; kingdom Metazoa; phylum Chordata; class Aves; order Eurypygiformes; family Eurypygidae; genus Eurypyga; species Eurypyga helias. The sequence continues at coordinate 28,066 of NW_010239026.1, read as the reverse complement.
GAGAGAGAGCAGAGTAGGAAGCTAGGGCCGTGTATGTACATTACGCCTCTAACGTTGTAATTTTAATCTGTATGAAATGTTGCAAGTCATTTCACTCAGCCCATAAACACTTCTTTTTTACAAATCATCTTCTAATACAAGAAAGATGTGTTTGTGAAAGAGGTAGATAAACATTTTTTCTGGACTGATCACAATTTGCAAAAACATTTATGTAATTTTAAATGTGTGATTTGTGTAATCAGTTGCATCAAATGGCAGCAGCTTCCAATTTTAATGGTACCTAAGCATGACTTGAAGTCACCATTTTATATGTAAAATCATTAATAGTGTGTATATGCCTAACTTTTGGGCCAGTAACAGAACTAAAATTCATGATTGAGACAAACAGAAAGAAGTAAAGCAGTCATGCAGAAGTATTTCTGCTGTGTTCATTTCTGATGGTCGGGATTTCTGTTCTGCGCTCCTAAGTGCAGTTCTCACATCATATTAATAACAGTACTTTATCCCATTCTGTGTTCAAAGATCTTGGCTTCTTTATGCACACAAGTGATATAACCTCAAAACATCCCCGTGAGACTGAGGCAGGGGCTGCAGCAAAGCAATTCGTAGAGAATGTTTTTATATTTATAGATAATGATATTTATTAGATAAGTCCCCTAAACATTAATGAACTTCCACTGCTTGCACAGTTGGAGTGATTTTAATTTTCCATTTGTGAGCAGGGAACAGACTGGGGGACTGAGTGCCTGATGCAAAGGCTATTAAAAGTCAGTGGTAAGACCTTCATTGATAGAGTGGGCTTTGGATGAGACTCCCAGTACGTTGCCCAGTGTTAATTGGACAAGGTCAGTAGAATAGCAGGGAATAAGCCAAATATTCCAGGTTCTTCTGTTTGGACCATGAATATGTTTTGATTCCAATGTCATGGAATTTTTATCTTGATGTAATTCTGTTGGAGACACGGAGGCAGAGGCTCTTCTAATGCTACAGGTTATAAGGTAGAGTTTAAAGTTTGTGCCACAAGAAGCATGAGGAAAGAAGCTAATGGTCATGTAAGCCTCTGTCTCCTGTGCGTTTTCATGAGGCTACAAAAAATTTCTCTGGATTTGTTTTGATCTCCCGCTGCAGAAAATTTCTCTGGATTTGTTTTGATCTCCCGAATGAGTTTTCAGCCTTGGACTTCAGAAACTGAAGTTTTATTCCTAATGTTCTTGTATTACAGTAGGATCTACAGCAAATGGTTAGGACTTTTTTCTTGCCATACTAGTGTGTATTTTATACTGTTGTATTCATTAGCTAAAAATGTAGTGAAAAGGAAAGAATTAACAAATATAGTCCAACTGAAAGAAATGTTAAAGGGACTTAGGACCCTGCCATGTAAGGCAACTAAGAGAGAACAACAACTTACAGCAAACAAATAAGTAGAATGACCCTCCCAAATTAACCATCGCACCTAGAATAAAAAAAGAAAGGAAATTAATTCTGGCTGTTTTATACCATCTCCTTCACCTTGAATATTAAGTAAGAACAGTCCCCTATATATGCATTGATTGGAGAGTTAGAAGCTGGTATTTTAATGCTTTTATTACATTGGATTCCAGGTATCTTAAAACATTTGAAATACTTTTTAAAATTGTAAAAATAAATGACAATGTATGTAGACTGCATTTCATCAGTTAAATATGCCATAGTGATATGATTTTTAACATCTCTTACAGCTGAGCAGGAAAAACAAAATACAAGGAAGTCATTTCTGGGGAACCCGATGTCAATCTTGGATTTATACCAACAGAGTCTCTATGGCCATTTTGGAGAAGATGGACCTGAACAATTAACACATTACAGTTTAATTGAGCAGCTGAGTGGAGCTTCCAGTAAAGAAGGCAAAGGCAAGGAGAGCCCAAATGTGAGTTGCTGTGATTTTTATATTACTTCTCATTTGCTTCATGATTATTTTTATTTGCCTCGTTTTTTCCTCAAGTGTATTGATTGATTACAAAAACTAGGCAGGCTTGAAAAAAACAGCATGGCCTGCAGAAGAATAAAGATCTTAATATTTTTAGAACAGAATGTTACATTCTGATGCTCACCTGTCATAGAATTAGACTTCCAAAATTGACAAGGAAGAGACAAGCTGGCTCTAGCACTCTACCATTAAAGAGGAGCTGAAATTTAAGGCAAGCAAGAAAACACACTATTTTTTAAGGCTGATCCCTCACATGTAGTTAGGTATTGTGTATAACACAATATGTAGTAAATGGCTTAAACATCTGAGGTAGTATTCCTCAAAATTCAAATGAAACTGTACTATGGAAGTCAGCTGTTGTCTGGTCTCTTTTGAAATAACTCTTGGTGTTAGCTCTGGAACTCCTGATTTGAAGGGTTTATACATTATTTTCATGTAAATCAGTCCTGTTCCGACTGATGGATCTTGACAAGAAGCTGAAACTAATTTGTTTTCTCTGCTTACTTCATGTGAATCCACTTGCTATTGCTGTCTCTAAGAACGTTGAACCTAACATCATGCAGTCTCAACAACCCTGAAAAGCAGCCTGCTCTTTTCCACCTTTTTTTCTCACACTTCTTTTACTTTTTCTCTCTTTTGCTCTAACAAGTGTATTTGTTTGAAAATCGAGCCACCCAGCCATAATCCACTGCAGTCACTTTGCTTCCATGTTTAGGCTCTTCCCCCAGCTCTTCGTCTTTTTAAATACAAGTGCTTTTGTTTCTGTGTATAGCACTCAGCTATACACAGAACTCAAAAAATAATAAATGACCTGCTGTTTTGTAGCATACTGGTGTGGTTTATAAGAGTGAAAAAAAAAATTTTATCTCTTCCTAGGCCCCAGTTTTCAGCTTCAGAAAATCGTTGTGCGTTACAACTTCAGAGGTGATCAACTCTAACCAAAGTTAGAGTCTTACAGCTTTCAGGAATCTGGGCCAAATGTGCAGAAGGAGTGTGTGGAACAAACTGGCAATGCCCCTGTTTATTCCAACTCTGCTGGCATGAAAGCCCCACTGAACTGCATATTACATTGACTAACAAACTTCAAAAGAAAATCCTGAAATGTGTCTGCCTCATTTCTCAATCAACCAAATTTCACTAGCACCCAGAATATGATTCTATTTGAATATATTTGGGTTGTATTAGAAAGAACAATTTTAGAGAACCTGGTTTGGTTGGAAAGAAGAAAAAGAGGAAAAAAAAGGGAGCAGAAGAGTATTAAAAAGGATAAAATCATTTGACCATCCACTTAATTCCTCATCCTGAACATCTGAATTTCATTGCTTAATTATGCAGAAAAGATGAATTATATATGTATGTGTGTATAAAAAATATATATAAAAATCAGTTCTGCCTTCTGAAGGCCAAGGTCTTTGGCTCTTAACGTGTTTGCTTCCACTAAAGAAAAGTGGCTCAGAGTTGCATCTACTTTTAATTCATTCTTCTCGTGCGGTTCTTGTATATGACATATTTGCAATGTGCCCAATCAGCCTCAATTAAGACATTACAGTTTAATTGAGCACCTGAGTGGAGCTTCCAGTAAAGATAGCAAAGGCAAGGAGAGCGCAAATGTGAGTTGCTTAAACAAAACTCCTTGAAATAGCCTTAGGATCCTTGTAAAAATCCGTCCTTAAACTAGAAGCCAACAGGTATAACTCAGCACTAGCATTTTTCATTCATTTTGTTGGGGGGCTTTTGGGATTACGTTTTGAGGATCTGAAAAAGCTCTTAAAACAGCATTGCCTCTGAGTGAACAGTGAAAGCTCAATAAAGCACTCGAGATTTGCCTATTAGTATTAAACTTTTCAGAATGACAAATGAGAAGCACTAACCATGAAAAGCAGGTTGCCCTGAACTCCTTGTTGGAACCAGCATCGCAAATTTTTCTCAGCTGTGATTTGTCCAACCCAAGAAGATCCACAGTCTGCTTAAATTAGAACTGTGTGATCTGGAACATTACCCACCAAATAAGGGGACACCAGAAACGGAGGCACTTCTGGCCAAGAGCTATGGAAAAAAACAGATAGAATTTGAGGAGGGGAAAGGCAGCTATCATGCAGGATATTTGGCATTTTGAAAAAGGAAAGGCTACGTGCTTCGAATTTCATTCCCAAACGGTGTGTGTGAAGCCTTTAAAAATAAAAAAACCCAGGCAAGTGTTGTGATAGACAGAATGAGTTTACGCTGCTTGTCGAAAGAGCAGTCTGCTGTATCAGTCCCGCAGCCCAATTAAATTGGACTGTACAGCACCAGTACAACAGTGGCTTCAGAGTGGGTGCTCTAATGAGACATTCTGGCAGGGAGCTCCATTAACCTGGGCTTACTGTCATTGGAATTGTCTCCTCGGCAAACATACTCACCAGCGTTACCCCCAAAGTATACACACAAGTTTTATCAGCAGAAAAGTATTGCACAGGAGTTTCAGAAGGGAAACAGCCGATGGGCAGTTACTGTGATGAAGGGACACAGAATGGACAGTTTGAGGAAAAAAGACTTTTACACAGTGAAAGCAAAAATATGTATTGTTTCAGTTTTCTCACGTAGGATTTTCAAAACTAGAAACAATAATTTTTATATGTAACAACTGAATTAATTGAACAGAAACTTCTCTGATTTAATAAACGTAAGCAGCAGCTGATCCAAAGTCCATTGCCGTCACCCCATGGGAGACACCTATTCCGGGAAACTTCAGTGAGGCCTGCATTAAGCAGCTGTTCCTCTTCCTTAAGCAGTAACTGGTAGTGCCTTCAGCACTTTGCTGACGTCAGGGCTGCTACTGTATTTTCGCAATGAAAAAACTATTTCACATTTCAGTTAATTTACTGGTTAGACTTTAACAGCTCAGTGATTCATTTTTCTTAGAAGAATTAAGAAAACAAGATAAATTTCCCTCACCCAGTCCTATTGTTTATTAGCTTATTTTATGATCAGATGAGAACTGACACAAGACCTTTTACTGTCATTTTTGTTCCCTTGGAGAAGTAACTGAGTTGGTCAAAGATTTTCTTACTTAATCATCCTTCTGATCCCAAAGCATCATGAAAAATGTGTTTTCTTTTCTGTCCTTAACCAACCATCACTTCTTTTTTTTTTTTTTCCCCTGTAATACAGCCCTTCTTGCTTTCCTCTGTCCCTGTGTATTACTCGCATTGAGTCACCATGAAGGCTCGCTTGTATTTCAAGGCATGACTTGATGAGCACTTTAAAGAAAAGGTCCGTTATGGAAGGGGTTGGTACCCATCACAAGTTTCTAAATGCTCTTGTTTTCCCTCAGTTGTGATGACATACATGAGCAATCTGACATTTCTGTCACAATTACACTGTTACCTACATCAGCAATATAATTAGGGGACTTATTTCATGGAAGAAGCTTGTATGTGCAATGTGAAGTTACAGTCTTACTCAACACGGCAGAGTTTGTGTGTGTTGCACAGGTGTGTGGTACACGAAGGAGATCAGATGCTCAAATCCCCGTGTCTTGCAGTTCAAGTAGACATTAGAGCTTCCTGGCAAATAGAGGAAAAGGAAAAATCAGAGAAGTTGCCGATGTTTTGGCTGCACTTACAAATGGGACTGATGTGGTGGCATTCCCAGTTAAACCCAAGGTTTTTTACGGCTGCGTAAGCCGATTGGAAGTTAATGCGGTATGATTGACTCATTGTGCTCACAAGCCTTCTAATGCATCATATTAACAGAGGGGAATATCCACAAAAGGACTAGAAACAAGAGTATGAAATTTGGTAATTGCATGCTTGCCATCCTCAAGGATCCCAGAGCATTAAGCTGGTACTGTAGAGGATGTTCCAGCATTCCTGAATTACAGCAAATACAGCAGCCTAGTCACCTCTGCAGGCTAGACTAAAGAAGAGTAAGGGGAAAACCAAGTAAGTCATGAGCTGCTTCTGCTTGCGTCTCCTCTCCGAGAGATCGTTAAGTGTTGAGGTAGGGTATGAATTGGCAGCAGGTGGGGCACTTGGCACTGGTCACCTTTCTAGGCAGCTCTCGGGGGACATGCCAGCAAAGTTTATGTGCCTGATTTGGGTTCTCTGAGTCATTTTCTGAAGGTGCCTTATTCCCTCTGAAAGAAAAAAGCTATTAGGCTCTTAAATGGAGCCCCTCTTAAAAGAGACTCTCCATATTTACATGTCTGAAGTAGTTCCAGGGAGAGCGTGTGCACTCTGCTTTCACAGAAAACTAATTTTTCTCACATTATCAGATATGCTTAGGGAGGGATTCTGCTTATCACATGTGAAAAAGCCCAAGATAATGACTTGCGTCCAACTAGCAGCTGGGAAGAGCTGCATCCTAAGAGTTTAAAGTGGGAAGGAGGTATTGACCTGTGGAACTACTTGCTTCCTTGCCTTGACGAGAGAAAGGGAGCCTACGCAGATCGCTTACGCTGAGTACCAAGCTAAGCGAGATGAGCATTCCTCCAGGCTTTCCTCTGTGGGGATCTAGTAAAAAGCAGCTACTGAAGCTACCATTTGTATTTTAGAGAGTGAAACTGCATCTCAGTGCACCCTCAGGTGAGCACTAAATAATTACCTTGCTTATACTTTCATAATAACACAAATTCTTGCAGCACTGGGTGATGTTCAGCTAGTCGCTTCGTCTCAGGATCTCAGTTTCACTGTCTCTAAATTGGGGAGAGCAATACATATCTCATGTTACAACTAGAAAAAAACCAGCAAATGCTTTAGATAGCCTAGGTCTCAGCTTGTTTTGTACCATGTGTTTGCAGCCACAAACACAGAATTTGGAGCAACTCTTACAAATTATTATACTCGAAAGTAATAGAAGATAGAGTGGGATTCCTTGTCAGTAAGAGAAACTGTCTAGATAGGCTGGATCGAATCCAGTAATTAGTTGATGATGGGTTTCTGTGCACTGATTATGTAATTCAGTTACTGTGTATCAAGCACAGAAGCCTCTCCTCCTTGCTATTTTCCTTGCCAGGCCTAAGACAGAAGAAGATGATGAGGTAAGGAGGGAATCGGTTATATTTCCATTCCTAGCCTTGATAAAACTGAAATGTTAAGATACTACCATTGTACAGTGTGTAGATGGGGAATAAGTCTGCATACTCATTCACCTGGCTTTTGTGTTTTAAGGTCAATGCTTTTCTTTCTTGTAAGGAATTAGTACATAAAATCATCACATATGTTTAGGGAGGTGGTTTATTAATGTAAACATTAGGTGATGCCAGCCTAGAACCAGACATTCTAATTCAGTCAGGATCAGCTATCGTTCCATCCTCCCTGTCATGAAACCTGAAAATAATGTTTACTGTATTGATGCTTTTGTATTAGATTTTCAAAACTCAAATCATGCTAACACAGAAGATCCAGCAGCTGTTTTAAAAAGGGCAGTGTTCCAAAGGGAAAGTAAACTACCCAGCAGACCTGTTTTAAAGGCAGATTTATTTTAAAGGCAGAGCGAACTAACTCACCCAAAGAACGGGAGCGTGTCCTCAGCACCATCCTCGAATTGTCTGGACTCAAGCCACAAGTCTCACAGCATGGTGTAAAGCCACGCAGATACACTTGCTCAGTTTGGAGTGCAGTCCAGCCATGGCAGCCCCGAACTGGCCCAGCTTGCCTCATGCACACGTGCTCAGAGCTGCCCTGGACCTCTGCTTCCAGAGCCAGTGCTGCCGGGCAAGGTGGTGGCTGCAGGGAGGTCACTGAGCGCTCGTGCAAGGCCTTTCTGGACATGAACTGCTCCACTGAAATAGCCACTCTGCACCACTGCCCCTCCCCATCCCTTGAACATCGTATGTGTGGGGGTCTCTCAGCTACGCACGTTCCCGTTTGTCGAAATTGTCTCCATAGAAATAACCCACTGACAGACGTGGGGCTGCAAGACTTCCTTTGTTTAGTGAAAGGGTTTTGAGTCTCAAATGAATGATGCAATACTTGTTCCATCAAAGCAAAGACTGTCTGAGTAATTACCCAAGTTGATGTAAGATCTACTGTCAGGGGAATTATATAGGAGTATTTGACAACGTAAGTGACAAAAACCACAGGAGCATGATCTGATAAGAAAACAGATTTTACCATACCACCCATGGGAGTAGTACAGAATTAAAAATATTTTTTCTAGCCTCAAGTCTAATTCAACTCATCTGGGGAAATGTGAAATTAGAAATAGGCTAGGATGTCTCCAGACATCAACAAATCCCGCGTCTCTGCATGTTTTTTCCCCTCCACAGGGCAAGTTCACATTCCAAGATCTGCTACTGAGCCTTATATACCTAATCAGGTCTTATTGTTTCTAGTATCTTGCCATCAAAGTTGCCTCTAAAAAGTAAAGTGAAGAGACAGCAAAACAAGCAATTTGAAGACTGCTAGGCAGTCTCCTGGGACCTAAGTCTCACTTGACGTGTATCACTTAAAAGAAATGTTGTGTAGTGTGGAAGAACATTCTTACAGTTAGCCTGAGGAACTAGCTTGGCAACAATAAAAAGCTGCAGTTATAGAGACTCATTTCTCTCTCTCTGCCTTCTAGGTGAAACAACTGAGGCTTCTTACAGTGCTGAGAGTTTTAGTAAAAAATCATGCAATGGAGAGCGGCTCAGCAAGGAGGATGATAACATTCTCCATAACTTTATAAAGTTTTTAGAAGGCTTTGGCAAAGCAAAATGACATTTGGAAGGCAGAGTCCGCCAGAGAAAATAACTTTTTTAATGGTATGCAAGAGATATTTTTAGGAAAAACATACCCTAAAAAAACTGGAAGCTGTTATCTGCTGATACAGTTCTGCTTCTAGCACTAATGGACTTGGTCGTTTTAGTACTGTGCCACCAAATCCCATTCTGACTAGCCCTCCAGCTGGTGTAAAAGTGTATTTATGGGGATGGGTAGGTGGCGACTTTTCAACGCAAATATCTTTCAGCACAGTGTTTTAAAAGAGTATTTGGATATTGGTGAGGGACAGAAAGTCTTTGGCATGGTGTGGCAGGCTGTGTGGCATTTAAAATACATGGAGCACACGGCTAGCAGGAGAGTAGTTTGGATGTGGGTCTGAGAAGATGCAGAGGAAGTGAAAAGCTGTAGCTACAGAGGGAAGTCAAGGACTTGAAGCATCACTGGCACGTAGGTGCAGTTCTAGTGCTTGTGGCACAGTGTCATGTAACGCTAAATACCCACGTAGCTTACAGCACCGACTGAAGTGTGCCTGTGTGGTTTGTGGAGTGCCAGATGCAGATGTGTGGGCTCGTCTGATTTAAGGTAACACGCTGAGCTGTCCTGTGGCCACAGCTGGAGCGTTGTGCTCACTCAACAGAACACCTTTGGCATTGTAAAGAGGAAGAGCTTTGCCCTTTTTGAGTAGAAAAACTTGATCACTGGAGCAGAAATTCCACATCCCACCATCTCAGCAAGTAATTTCAAATTACAGAGAGGTCCTTGTCTTTTCAGAATGTAGGAGCTGCATAACCACATTACACACTGGCCCAGATGTCACACAGAGTCCTGCAGCTCATTTGCTAGAATCCCCAGAGGAACCGTCCGAAACTGCTCGCGTACGAATGCCCAGAGCAACACAGAGCTGTACCGAGCTAATTTACAGTGAGCCTGCTTGGGCACAGGGTTAGCACAGCTCCTGATGGCCTGGTTACTCCAGGCCATTTCTCAGCAGGGCTGAGTAGCTGAAATAAGCAGGGTGTTGATAAGACCCCACCACATTTGCTCCCAGCCCACCCAGGCTGCTCCCCAGTACGTTCCCATCGCACTGCAGCATGCCTTGCAGACACACCGTGAGCACTAGAATGTCTGTTTGCCTGTGTAAGTGGAGATTACACAAGGATTTAATAGACACCGTGCCTCGTAGGTGTTAGTAGGCAGATCCTTTAGTCTAATAAGAACCAAAAGTACATATTGAATAAAAGTATCGTTTGCTAGTGATTTCCCTGAGTGGAAAATGTTCTGAGCTGTTTTTCAAAGGTTTGACAGATGGAGCTGCTGTGATTTGCAGTGTGGCCCAAAGTGCACTAATGTTTCTGCCATTTGTAACCAGACACTCTTCAGACCTCCATCTTTGGAAATAAAGCTTTAGGTTTCATTTCTTTCTGTGCTGAATTGGAATATTATAATAATACTGTAGGCCAAAATGGAATTCAGAGCACATTAACAGCAACAAATGATAAATACTAGTAAGTTTATGAGATAGAGTAATTGTTGTAATGGTAGAAATTATATTAGTAATAAAAGAAAAAGCTAAAAAATAAATTGAATACAATAAACATTGGATTGACTCAATCAAGATAAGAGCAGTAGGGCAGAGAGGTATTCAGTGAGCTGTTTGTTTTCTGAAGCTGGAAAATATTTTGACTCCAAGAGCAGCATCTGATTAGCAGAGTTAAATGAGATGAATAATGCTCTAATATTTTTGTGAATTGTTTTTCCAGCTGAAACTTGCCTTCCCCATCTATAGCAGTGATATGTTTTGCATAAAATGCTGAAACGACATGCAGGGAAGGATAGGAAATGACTGATCTTTTAGTATGAGAGTTCTGTTCTGAGCAGAATACGTGAGGAGTAAGATACACAGCTGATGGTAGCAGGACTGTGGCAGTAGACCGAAAATATGTTAGTAAACAATTTCTTTTAAGAGGATGCATTTTCTTTTTATATGTACACAGACAGTAATATCCTAATCTACATACTCTTCGAAAAGAGGCAAATTTAATGTCAAATATCTGCAAAAATCATATTGAAATAATTGTCAGGTGTTTATAGTTTGTTCCACAAGCTGTTTTCATCTCCCAAAAGAGATTCACCTCGCCAGCCACTCCTCTGCCAGCTTATTCCTGTGCCTGGCATTACTCCGTCCTAGGCGCCAAATCAGGCGTTTCAACTTGTTACATTCATCCCATTAATCATAGCCCAGTGTTCCAGTCTGTGTAGATCCCTCTGCAAGGCCTCTTGTCCCTCAAGAGAGCGAACAGCACCTCCCAGTTTGGTATCATTGGCGAACTTGCTAACGGTGCGTTCAACTCCTGCATCCAGATCGTTGATAACTACACCAAACAGGACTGGCCCTACACCTGAACCCCGAGGAACACCGCTGGTGACTGGTCACCAGCCAGATGTAGCCCCATCCACTAACAGCCCTTTGAGCTCTGCCCTTCAGCCAGTTCTTCACCCAGCGCACCGTGAACCTGCTTATCTCACACCTAGGTAACTTGACCAGAAGGATGCTGTGAGAGACAGGATCAGAAGCCTTTCTAAAATCCAGAAAAAATACATCCACCGCCTTCCCTTCATCCACTGGGCAGGTGACCTTGTCATAGAAGGATATCAAATTGGTTAAACAGGACTTTCCCTTGTGAGCCTACACTGACGGTGCCTGATGATTGCATTGTAGGGTGGATTTGGGTGGATGAAGAGTAACACAGATGTGGGTGGGAGTGAAAAGATTAAATATGAATCTATGATATTGCTGAGAATTATGAAATTTAAATGTTAATCATGCAGTAGTAGTCTGTGATATTTCTTACAAGAGTGTCTGAACTTGACCAAGACACTGTATCCACAGAAAAGTTACCAGCTTGGGAAGCTTGTTGGTAACACATATACTAAATATAAGAGCTTTTCAGACAATGCCTGACACCAAGGAACAGAAGCCGCTGAGCAGCCAGCACACACTTCCTGATCACTGTTGAAAGACCTGCAGAGTCTTGCTGGTGGCCCCTAATTAGTAAAAATATAGGCTAAGGTTTTTTAAGCTTCATTTCCTAATGGCTGTGCCTAAATTCATATTTAGACACTTCAGCTGCCCAGTTTTCAAAGGTGCTAGAAATCTGTAGCAATTGCTGACGTCTCTGACATTCCCATATTTGGATCCTGTGAAAATCATGGTGTTCATGTAGGTGCTTGAAAAATGGTTTAGATATTCTCCCTCCATCTGAGAGAATTTTGATCTGCAGCATCCTACTTCTGTACATGGGCTCTGTGGGCAGTGTCACGGAACCTCAGCAGGCATCTTCCCCTGAGTTAAAAGGAAGACCAAATACTGTATGTTTTTTAATCTACTCCTACAATGTTACGTTAAGATCATATCATAAGGAAACTCTTTGTACTTTTGTACCAGTTTCTTTATTGCATTTCCTATACTGTTGGCATATGGGCAGCTGGAAAATGCTAACATTCTCACCTGTATAATTTTACAAATTCTTTTATTACTATTACTATTTTATTATTAGTGGAACATTATCCTTTCATGTGTCTGAGAACCACTATTAGAAGCCAGGGTATAAGAGAGTTCAGCATTTATAATACAGCATCTCTAATCCATTGTAAAAACATGGAATATATATTATGACATCATTAGGAACACAGTGATGAAAGCAGAGGCAGCAGAGAAAGCCAAAGAACAGCAGTCACCATGTAGGAGAGATGCATCATGTGGAGAGCTGTAGCCTTTCTGGTTAACAGCTACAGACTGAGTAGCCTGTGCAGGCTCTGCTTGCCCATGGTAGTTTCATCACTTGTAGTGGTGATACTAGCAGGTGAAGTGTCTGGGTATGTAGGGAGTTCAGGTATGAAGACATTTATCTTCTTGTCCTGTTCTACAGGGCAAGTATTAGTGGGTTTTTTCCTCACATGACATAAAAACTACTTGATTGCTCAATTAGGATGTTTGCTAAGTGGAAAGGGATCTAACGTTGATGGCACCCATTAGTGTCACATGCACTGTATTTAGCTCAGCTCTGTCCCTGTGAGTGTTTGCGAACCCACACATCTTCCACCATGGCCAAAAACTTTGATACCAAGTAGGGAATGCTCTGAATTTGGGATTTCAGTTGTCTCCTGCCATTCCTGTGGGAAATAGAGCTGCTTTTGCCTCCGTGTCTTGTTCCTCCAGAAGGTTAAAGCATGGAGTCTGGATGTCAAAGGATAGAAGAATCCAGATTTATGAGTGCGTCATTATATAATTACCACTCATATTTTCTCAGGGACAGAAACTACTTTGTCCATAGGCGCTAGGACACAGGGCACAAACAGAAATATCTCCATAGGCTCCACAGGCTCTGGGTAGCAGAAAATCCCTGAGCTTTTACGCAGGGCAAGCCGATAGAAATGAAATCACAGACAACTCCAATTGATAGCAGAGTCTGGCTTGCTGTTGCTGGTGGCATTAGCATTTGCTAACCTGTGCTAAGCCAATTTTGTGAGACAGTTGGGAGTTTAACAAACCTATTTCAGATTGTATTTTGGAAGCATCTCAAGCATGGGGGAAACTGGTCATGTTCTGTTCATTGCAGCAGATGGTATCCCATTTGGTGTTTGTTAGCTTTGTTTGCAGCTCAATATTTTGTTTCTAGGGGAACTCAGTAAGTTAAATAATTTATCTCTCTAATGCATCAAGAGTCTGATCCAAAGTCTACTGAAGTCAGTGCAAAACATTTGATTAACTACCACATACACTGGATAAAATGCCAGGTCCTGTGTGTTGAAGAGCATTTCAGATGCTCTGTAGTGAGGAGAACAATACAGACCTCTGTCTTTACACAGAGAATTTTCTGCCTGAAGAGAAAAAAAATAAATATTCAAATAGTGACAAAAAGCTGAGCAGTTAAGAGTACAGGACTCTGGAGATCAGGGTGATGTTCAGGTTGGCTGTCCAGATTGCTAAACCTCTCTTGCTATTCAATTCCCCATTTTAAAATAAAGAATATAAATAATACCTTCCAGATGCACTCAGAGTTTAATCCAGTACTGTTACCAGGCTGCTCAGAGGGCTCTGAAGGCCCCATAGCAGTGCTAAGCAAATAATCATTATCACTTAATATTCTCCTCAAGCATTCTTACTGAAGATGGGATCTTGCACTACAAGGGCTACCACAAAGACCAAAAATTCTCTCTGCTGAGGAATTTTCAGAATGTCAGAAGCAAATTCACAGCCTGATCTTCCAAAGAGTTTTGCATGAGCAGAACTATTTCACCTTCAGCGGTCCTGCAGTCCAAACAGGGCTCCTACCAACGTCTGCGCAGGTAGGAAATTTTTATTCCATTCTTACAAGTACTGGAATCCTGAATAACGTAAAATATTGAAGAGACCAACACTTTAAAGATTCCTTTATATTCCAGTAAATACCAAATGCCTGTTCATTTTCAGCAACACTTTCCAAATTATTCATTCACTAATTGGGCCTGGGAACTGCTTTATTCTGTATTTTTATCCAAGGTTCCTGTTTGTATCATCTTTGGTCATTCAGAAAACGAGTGCATGTTAGCTTTGCAGTGCGTCTGCATGAATTCCAGTTGTATTTTAGTCCTCCTAGTGGCCTGTTACATTAACAATATTATAATCTATATTTTAGGCGTAGGAACATGTTCTGTGTTACCAGTATCTCAACAGCAGTTCGCAGTGTTAATACTGCAGTAACACTTCTGTATCGCTACGGTCGATAAATCTTCCAAAATATTTGTCCAACAAATCCATTCATGTGACTGGCTATCACTGCACATACACATTTCTTTATTTGTACACAAGTTGTAGCAAAATCAATACAAAAATACTACACTATTCCGTCACTGCAGGAAGCCCCCTGTGGGAACAGGAGCCTGTCCCGGTGCCTCACATCAGATTTCTTCTTTGACCATTCCTAACAAAGGTTTTCTCACAGGTGAAAGAGGTAAAAAAAGGTTTTCTCTGAAAAAGCCTCCAAAGCCTTGTCAAAATAACACCTCACTTCCTGAGAGGGGACTTCTGTAGCCCAGGTGGACGCAGCGCAAATGTTTACCAGCCTTTTAGGTCCTGTTAGCTGCTTGACCTGAACCTGGCTGGTATCCAGGGAAGGCAGAGGCGGAAAGGCAAAGGTCTGTCCAGCCCACTTGTCCTTGACTCCTTTCTGTTTTGAGGCTGTGCCCGCTAATGCCTCCTGCCACATCCAAGTGGGAGACGTTTTGTATGCCTGGCTGAACTGCAAAGTAGGATCGAGGTTCTCATGACCCAAAACAGATGTACTTGTATCTGAAAGATGAAGCAAACAAATCTAAAACCATCAGTTCACTAAAATTCCCCTCGGATCACAGCCAATGATATGTGTATTAATCAAAACTACTGCTTTAATTTTGTGAGGAGGCAAGTTGAACGCTCCATGAATCTCCTGGCTGCGGGAACTTCCACCTGCATCTCCAGCAGTGGTCTTCTTGATGTCAAGCATTACTCTGCTGAATTCCCAGTGTTTCTTTTTGCTCATCCTGGGCAAAATGATACCATCTACAGTCCATGTTTATGACATGAATTGACTATTCCCTGCTTGTAGCCCTGTCTCTCTCATTTCCTTTTGGATTAATCCACACCACTGCTGAGTCACAGCCCCGAACTGTATCCTTGACTTGTCTGGTAAACATAGATTAGTTGCAATCTATATTTTTTCCATCAAGATGTATTTTAGTCCACTGATTAAATCATTGAATCTAATCTTAGCCTATTTCTGTTCTCGGTGGTGTCACCGTCAGCACAGGCATACTGCTTTCTCCTGGTAACCGAGGGCTGTTGGCACATGCCCCAAACTCCCCAGTACCAGGCATGCTGCGGCGTTTGAACACACCAGGTACTCCATAAATCCAGCGAGAAGGCCCGTTCCTTGACGCCAGTCTCATGTGAGACGAGCGAGAGGGCTGAGTGAAGAAGCACGATTGTTACAGTTCCATGGGTCTGGTTTCTGATGGATGCGGGCAGGATGGCTTGTGTGTTCTCTGTACGTGAAGTGGGTGTTTTAAGAGCGTGAATGGGTGGCCCCAGTAGTGGTAATGGTCAAACAGATCTGCAGCAACTGTGGTGGTGAGATCGGGGAAGGAAACAAAGAGGACATGATACCAGGAGCATGTCAGTGGGATACGGACAGCACAGGAATCACAGCAGTGGAGTAATAGGTCAAAGGGGAAGTAGAAAATCTTTGTAACGTAACTGATAGATAACACTGAAATGAGGCTTTGCAAATATAGACACAGCCAAGAATTCTGCTCAGCTGGTCTCTGAGGTGCCTTACTTGCCTCAGATCATACCACCTTGCTTCCCAGTTCTGCCATTTTGGGCTCATTTCTTCATCCTTCCTTGTACAAATTCTGGGGAAGTAGTTCTTGCTCTCCTCATGGGTTATATCACATCCTGCCACGTGCTGTGGTCTTTGCTCCTTTCCTGTCTCCGTTTATTCCCTTGTTCAGCAGATGTTCTGTGGTATTGTCCTCCCCAGGCTGCAGCTGTAGCACCTCGCAGTGGACGTCTGCTGTGTGAGAATAAGCCCAGACTCGGGTCACGGAATGCTTCCCTGAGCCAGCAGCACGTGGCACTGGGCACATTCCTGGAGCCGCATGTGCGAGGAGGTCACTAACCCTCCTGTCCTCTTCGGCACCTTCAGTGGGGAAGCCATGCAGGCACACACCTGCAGCTCCCCATGCTCCCATAGGGAATCCGGGAGCTGCTGCTGACAGGCCTGAGTTGGCAAACACAAGCTCAAGCACCTCTGAAACTCAGCCATGAATTTCTCAGCTTTTAAATTACATTTTTTACTTGATTATCTTCCAAGAGGGTTTTTTTTTAATTCTTGATTAATTTTTGGTTGGCTATTTAATACATTGTTTGGTTAACTAATTCATGTGGCTGTTTATAATTATTGCCTTCTATAAAATCATCTTAATAGAAGGTTGGTTGTTGGGCTTTTTTTGTTGTCTTTCCAGTAGAATAACAAGTTATTTTATTATTCAAACAAGGCTTACTTCCTGCTGTTTTCAATAAGATTTTTAATAAATATGTAAATTTAAAAATTAATTTACTGCATACGTTTGGCAGCATGATTCTTGAACTGACAAAAGTTTGATGGATTGTAAAATTATCCTCCATAAAAATCATCAGTCATAGTAAACAGAATTTATCAACCTCTGGTAATTTTACAGCTTTTTCTTCATCTTATCTTCTGTTAGGGACTCACTTAAAATTGATTATAATATAGTATGTTTCTAGAACTGTAATTCATTCACAGATTAATTAGATTTTAGGTTAATATCCCATCATGGTATAGGACATGAGCCAACAGTGTTTTCCAGTTGTTACAGAAGCGCAGTAGAGAAACCTTGATTACTGTTCCCATGTGGTTTATCCGCCAAGACTAATCACTAATCAAATTCAAACGACATAAAATGGAACATCCTTCATAGCATTTATTTTCTAGCTGAGTGATACTATGGGCTCTTTATTGATACAACTGGGTGTACTGAAATGAACTAAAAATTGCAAGAGAGGATTTCTCCCTCTACTTTAATTTGGTTCTGCAGTCTATAACTGAAACTCTTGCTTGGATTTCTGTGCGTGTTGTGCCTCTGTCCCTCAAAATATTCTGTGCTACGGCAAAGATAAATTGTTTGCATAAATTTATAAAGTGCGTGTAAACAACGGTACTGTCACGTAGGATTTGATGGCAGATGAACATAAACATAGGTTTCCATTCTGCAGTTCATGCTTTGCTTGAATCAGTACAGAAAACTGTGCAGATCATAATGTCAGCTGAAGAGGTGGCAAGTGCAGTCATGTAACCAGCATCATTATTTGCATCTACCCCGTCCCAGTTCTCTCTGATGACCGAGGAACTGCTGTGGTCTCACTGCACGGGGTCAGAAGACAGCACGCAGGTAGTTCAGGCTGCAGCAGGTTTACTGGGAGGCAGCCTGGCCTACAGCCTCCTCCCTTGCTGCCTCCCAGAGCACTTGCCAGTGCCACACGTCCCATGGTTGTCCAGCTGTATCCCCACAGCCTTGGAGAGGGAAGGTGGAATCCCCATCCTTCCGAGGACGGCGCAGCTGGCGGGTCCAGAGACCGGGTGTCACAGAGGGGCAAGAAACGGCAGTGGGTTTGGGTAGACTCATCAGAGGTAAAAAGGCTCTGGTATGTAGAGAGTATCCTGCTTCCAAATGTGAAAACTATCACCTCCTTATTTCTGGTTTGGGAGAGCTCGGGAGGGGTGTCATTCTGATGTGTGTGCACCATGTACGCGAACACGGAGGCTCCCTCCACAGCGGCCAAATGTGCGGTCACACAGAGGTGGACTGATGGCTCTAGAAGCATTGTTTGTCTCTTCCCAGCTGTCCTCCTCGGAGACTAAAAATGAGAAAACTGTTTGCTGTAGAGCTCACTCCTTTGTTTAAATGACCTCTATGAATCATCTTTAAAACGTGTAAGAAGGGACATTCCCTTTCTTTCCTCTGCGGGTCTTCCAGCAGAGATTCTTACACGTTACACCCCTGCAGACAGCACAGCCCTCTCAGTGCATGCAACGAGCCAGTTTTCATAGCTGGGAGAATTATTGTGATGTGGTTGGTTTCTTCGTGCTGCTGATTTGCTCTTGATGCTGCCACATAATATTGCTCCTGCTCTACCTGCTGCTTCCGTCTGTTCGCCCGTAGGTCAGCTGAGGTACCTTGGATGGGCACAGGCTAACCAAGGTGAACCTAGGCCAGTGCTCAAAAGAGAGGATTACCAGTGTGGAAAATCATTACCCGCTACCAATTACCATTTGCAGTACCGTCTTGAAGAGCAATTCCATTTTCCATCAGTCTGCTGGGTGACTGGTGTACAGACATTACAGGCCAGGAACTCAGACATCACTAGAGAGTGAGAGGATGAGTGTCTTTGTAATTACCAAAATAAATAGTCTTGTTCAAAAAAGCCAAAGGTGGAAGATGAAGACAGGTAAGAACACAGCTAGTACTTGGGAAGAGTAGTCTGAGAATAGTTCAGCCATACAGAAAAATTACCCTGATAACTGAAAATTTCAGTGAGATTATATGGTGTATGAGTACGATCCTGCATTTACTGAGTTTGAAAGGAATTTTTTGGTCCAGTCAAATGTGGGATCAAATCTGTCTCTTGAGGTACCGCATTTTGTATTAGATTTAAAAAATCTTTCTTGAACTATACTTTTTTCCCTTTCTTGATTCAGTTCTGAATAAGTTTCCCAATTTAAAAATTCTTTAAAAATCCTCCAGAGGTCTAAGCTAGGGTAAAATTGTAGCCCCTTTTCTATAAACCCCTTCTTTACTGAAAAATGAGCCATACTTTCATCAAGGTAAGGACAACTGCTTTCATTCAGTAGGAAGAACCTCTGTATACATAAATGCTGTGTGGCGAAATACAGTCTGATGGAGACTGAAACAGTGGAGTTACTTAAGACTGCATAGTTCCTGTACCGTTGGGTAGGTTATCGCTGGCAACACAGCCCTCAACATAATTCTGTCATTGAATAGTATTGAGCTTCACATGGTTAAGTCGAGCTCAGTAACTTTGTCAGCAATCTTATCTGTCAGTAGGAATTTTTTTTCACTGCTATTTTCTTCCCATCACTAGAAAATCAGAATAATTTTGTTATCTAACTCCCTCTACAAGTAGAGCTAAAAGGATCTCTGAGAAGTAAAGTGTATCCTGTGCATGTCTTGTTCATTTTCAGTCTATCAGGTTCTAAAAGCTGAGTATCAGCTTCCTTTCTCACCACGGATATTTCTTCCTTAATGCCTTGTGATGAGCCTCTGATTGCAGTAAGCATTGCTTTTAGTGGGTAGATTCCCTCTGTGAGAAGCAAAATCGGTGCTTCCGCCCTTGTGAACAGAGTGAGGCCCTGCTTTACCTTCTGGAGAAAGTACTGGTGTTTAATTGCTTTTCCTTTTAATAAATCCCTCGACGCACTTGCCTGAGCACATGCATTGTGACCTTTTTCCAAGATACCGCCACCTAGAATCGTATTTCCTTACCCCGTTTTAAATAAACTTTGCCTGTGCGCAGCTGGTGCGGCCAGTGGCCGTTCTGGGGCGCTGTGAGAAACCAACCAGACGTGTGGCATTCCGTTCGTGACTGAGCAGAAGGCAAAAAGCTCGATCTACCTGACCTGGAAGTCCTGGTTTATCAAATCATGCAAAAGTTCAAAGAGGGTTGGTATACAGCTAATGAGGTCAAACAGTGTTATCAACATAATAATCATCTACTTTGTAAATTACGAGGATGATATCCTTGGCATTAGAATGCTGAATGTACCTAGTCATCTCATAATTTTATGGAAATTATGCTTTTGAAAGCAAAAGGCTCAATTCACTAAACTATCTTTTTATCTCCTAAACCACACAAGAATTCAAACTATAGACAGCCTAAGTCTGAAGTCCTCAGTCTCCTATTCATTATGCGATAGCTGCTTTGTCCACATCTGCAGTTACGAACCGCACGCAGTTCATGCTAATGAGCTTTATTTCCTCTGAGGTAATTTACTTACAGTTCAGCATCATCAGAAATGCTGTCCTTGCGGTACTAAAACATATCTGTAGGTTGTTATACTCTTAAATACTGTAGGCAAGCTTTGGTTCTGTTGTCGTTTTATTACCCATAATGCCATAAGTAGATGATATGTACCTATGTATATATGGCTTTCCTGTAAGCTGCTGCACACACTAATGGACTTCAAAATACTTCATATCAGTGCATTTTTTCTCAGGAAAAGAAACCGGCACTTAGTGTTTATCTTGAAAATCCGATGGTGTGTCTTTGAGAATGTCATTGTCTGCTACAGCAAAATAATCGTGGGGTTTCTGCTCAAGTAGAACAAAGAAAAGTGATTCATTATTTCAAAAATTATTTTAACTGACAGTCCAGAAAATAGATGAAAGCTTCTGACAATATACAAGGGAGAGCAAGGCTTAACTTATTATTTAAGGTTACACTTTACAGAGAAAGAAGTTCAAACATCACATTTTTAGCTCAGCTGTAATACAGCAGAGGTCATGCAGTTACAGCTTTCACCTTTGTGGTTTCCTGGATGTGACTGTACAACTGTTTTCACTGCAGTGCTACCTGTCCAGCTGACGTTAAATGAGATCTGGAGATTGTTCGCCTTCCACAGAGTCTCTACCCATGCATTCTGTCCTGGCTAGCTGATAGAAAACCAACACCTGGTAGTTCAAAACCAACCCCTTCACGTTCCATCCTTCTACAGCAAACTGGTCGTGCAGCACCACTGCATTCAGTGGGAAGTTACTTCTGATTACCCCGGTCTGTCTCTGATCAGAATACTGCTCTCTATCTCAACACACCTCTTTTACAAGAAGCTGTGAGTGGATTAAAAATGTCCTACTAAATAGGTTATATATGAGCAACTGCAACTGCGTATCCCACCTCGGCCCATCGTGTCATAAATACAGAGCAATTACAGGATTAGAGGATATCTGAACGGGTAAAACTCTGAATGTAAAATAAGAACCAGTGGTATTGTGGGAGCAGGTTTACCTTGAACATACCCAGACAAAGTAACAATTTTTAAAAAGGTAAAACCTACAAAATTGTTTTCCTTCACAATAAAGTTTTTAAATAATAACTAAAACCAAAAGTGAACATATTTTGCATCAGTATGTGGTATGTATCATACTTTGTATACCTATTAGAGATCAGATCTGAAATGAAAGACCTTGAATTATACAATTAAGTATTGATTTTGGTGATCTATATTTAATTCTCATAGCAATTTAGTTGTTTTTATCCAATAGTGGTTTGCAGTTATACTTCACTTGAAGCAGTGCCCTTCTTGCTTTTGTGTTAATCTAAAAACTAAATTGCCCAGTGCATGAGAGACATAAATAAAGTTCATTTTATTCTTGTGTGTAACTGATTCTGAGCCCTTTAAAGCGCTGGTTAACTAAACTTAGACAGCTGGAAAATACATTTATCCTGCAGAATGGTTCATTGCTAATGCTGGGCTGTGGCAAAGGCCAACCTCCAGGCAGTCAGAGCTTCCGCATGTCACCATACAGAAGAAAGGGACTTGCTGCTGCATTCCTTTCTGGATGCCAGCTGAGGGGTCCTTTGTACCTGTGAACCTGCCTGTCCTTCCCTGCTCCTTCCCATTCGACCTGCAGTCTTTGTGCCACTCAGAACAGCTACAGTTGTGACTAGTCCTTGATCACACCGCACTGAAAATGCATTCTCCCACATGTAACCTCTCATTTTTTAAGTTTAAAAAAAAATGTAATGTGATGTATTAATGTAGAAATAACACCTATTTATAATGTATCAGTGTAACTGCAGGCTAGTTTTGTTTTCCTAATTTGCTGTGCTTGAAGTGACATGCCAGATTTTATTATAGCACTAATGGGTTTTAGTTATTCCCTTTAGGATGTTGCCAGCAAGGAAACATTATTCTGATTCATGACTCATGAGTTTATTTCAAAGTGATGTGACTCGTGATGAATGTCTGTATTATGCCAGACAGAGTTTCTCCTCTTCTGACAGCTAGTCACTGCTCTCCGGTGGTGCAAAGCACCTCGTACGGGCTAGCTAAGAAACTCCAGCGGCGCGGAGCGCTCCGCGTACACAGAGTAGAACAACAAACGCTCCCCACACCCTAAGGCTATAACGGTATGGATTTTCCTTACAAAAATATAGTTAGTGTAAGTAAAACAAGCTATACATCGATCTGCTGTAGGATGATGGGACAATGCTTGTACAGAGGCGCTGTGAAAATCACAGTCCTTTTCTGCACTGAGCCTTGTTTGTTTGCTTAGACCAAAACCTGTGGCTACCTCTTTTTATCTTTTCCCTTAAATTAATACTTAGGAAAACATGTAAGTGACCACACCGAATGGAGCAGACACCTTATTTATTCATAGAACAGGTGCAGAACAGTCAGCAGCAAAGCCAACACCTTCGGGCTGAAATGGCTCGAAGTATTACTTCCGAGAAAAACCCTGCCTGCGAGCACGCACATACCATTGGTCCCATCTTAGCTCTTCCCGCAATACGGAACAAAATCACCAAGTCCTTTCTTTCCTGTGGTGATAAAAGCATTCATTATGCAGAATGTCACTACCAGTATAGGAAAGATTTTATTGGAGCTCATGACCTAGAGGTTAGGTGCTCTAAGCTATTACCAAATCTCACCCACTTCTCGTGGATACAAAGCGCATCCCATCTGCTGGCAAATGTTCCTGTCTGCAGGAAAAGCTGTGGCTTACATTAGTGTGACTCAAATGCGTTAATCAACTAATTACTTTAAAATGCATAATACTAACATCTTTGGGCTCACCCTTGTTCTTTGTTTTATCTGTGACTCTCCTCAAGTCGGTAACAAATCGACATGAACGAAACTAAAGACGCTACTTAAACACATACACAATTTATCAAACAAATTCTAATAATAGTTGCTTTGGTTTTGCCTTTTGATTCATCTAGCAGCTGTTGCGACTGCCATGAAAAATGAGAAACTTAATTAAGGATGAATCTAAAGTAGTAATCTTTGGTAGTTTTTTCCAAATTGTATCTATAGTAGCTACAGAAAAAAAATCTTTAAAAATTTGGGGTAACATTTTTTCTGATACACCACGTTTCAAGAAATTATCAATGACTTCTCAGCTCTAGGAATGTACATGATTTTGTTACTGTGGGAGAAAATGATTTTTTGATTATGCAGATTCTTGCATAAATATCTCTGCTTAAAGTGTTCTTTATTTTTGCGCATGGAGCTCAGGATGAGTTTTCTTCCATGTGTCAGGGACTAGAATATCATATTTAAATTTTCTAAACACAAATATATTTTTATTCCATATATGATTTAACAGAAAATTTCACATTTAAGTGCAGCTGTACTAACAAAATCATGAGATAAGATACTATTGTACATACTGTACATCTGCTGAGTACAGTTCTAGCACATTAATATTCCTTACCGAAAGTCCCATCCAGATAACCCCATGTTCCTACCTGATTGTAAAATTAGCAGTAGGAGGCTCTAGCTCCTAGAATAAAACAGTGCCTGAAAGAGTCTGTTGTAGCCAAACAGATTACACCTACATCAGATGAAAAAAACGCAAAGTATTACTTCCCACATCCCATGAGCATTACCTTTGCATACTTGCATAATATGGGTTACAGAAAGGTTACAGAAGGATGTTAACTGGGCATTAAGGCATTTACAGAGGACAACTGTATGTCAAAAAATATCCCTGACTTATTTCTGAATTCTGTCTTTATTTTAGTAATGCATTTTGCTACAACTTTCAGAATTAGTTTTTCCTTTAATTCTTGATGTATCACAGCTGTACTGTTCACTACTTTATCTTTTGCCGTTGGGTTTCACTGACGGGCTTCGTTTCCATTCATTTCAACTTCATTTGATGCAATGATTTCACCTAAAATTTGTAGAGAATACTTTGTTCCCTGCAGTTTCTGTCACATAAACGGTTAGCCTTACATTAAATGACAAACTAGGGGGTGATTAAAGTAAGATTGTAGTCTGGGTTGTGCTTGTAGGGCATAATAAATTATCGATAGTACATACATGCAGAATATACCACTGAATTCACTCCACTCTGTCCTGTGGTTTAAATCTCTCCTTCAGCCAGCCGAAGAGCCTGCTCTGCTTTTGATAATTCATCTGGACCTCTCTGTGCAGCAAATGCTCCAGGTGTCTCTGCACCTCCTGCCCAGGAGTTGAAATTGTTCCCATTTGAATCAATAACATTTTTATCATGGACCTTACTAAGACCAGTATTGACTTCTTGCAGCCCCAAGTCTGTGCTAAGCAGCCACATTCAATTTATCTAAAGCTGTAAAGTGGGAAAAACATACACAAAGAAAAATCATTTAGTCTGTCATATAACAAAGTATTGTAGGTTTAGTACTCTGAAGAGCAAGAAGTGCTAATATGTACGTTATCGATGCCACATCTGACAATTTTCTCATCTGGCCTACAGAGAAGGAAACAACTGTTTCAGTAATACTCTGTAATAATTTAAATGAGGGCAAAGGGAAGAACATTTTAAGCTGAAAGTGTGAATTTCTAATGAAGGGTCCTAATTTTTTGTTTGCTCCCATTACCAAGGGTTTTATTCCTCTGATTCAGAAAACACTGTGATTACAGATATTGAAAACCTTAGTTTTAACTGTCATCTAAAACCAGAATCTAACATAACATCCCCCAAAACCTTTAGAAGATTAATTAGCGAGCCAAACAGAAAATCTTCATCTGTAAGACTTTGGCATCTCCTGTTGCTTTGCTTAAGTTTGTTTGAAACATCTGATAAAAATCCTAACCTAATCCAGGGATTGTTACCTTATTAAATATGACAAGAGCACAACATAAACAGTCGTTGGGCTGGCATTTCGACTTTTTACCTAACTGGCCATAAAAACAAGCAATCAAGTGATGCAACAGTTTGTCTTCCTTGTGCCCAAGATTTCCAAGAATAACCAGCACAGCATGCATGTCATATGGCCTACCTGAAACTTGAATTTTTTTTTAAATACTAATGACCCTTTACAACTGAGTATGTCATGACCCACATCATCCATACATCCGCCCGTGCTGTATCTTCAGGATGGTCAAAATACCATTTCATTTTCTATCCAAACCCCAACAATAAATGCCTTGGCGTGACAGTCATCTGCTGGCGCGGCCTGCACTATCTGATGACAGTACCAAAGTGAGGGATCTCTGCCAGCACATCTCCGTGTTCGGGCACCTTACCTCTCCGACAGGTTGTTGAATGTCGAGTGGAAGACGTTCAGTGTTATCTCATATTCCTGTAATAATATTATCGATAAGAGGAGTTAGTTACACAGATTTTGGAACCCCCGGCATATGAGCAGCAGGTCATTTTTATTGAACTGCTCCTTGGTCAGGTCTCTGATTGAAAATACCAGTTGCTAACAAAGGGATAAAATACCTGGTGTGTGATCCTACTGTGTGCTTTTAATATCATGTGCTAATACATCGTCCAGCGTTCCCGCAGAATTACAGTGCTGCTCCGAGTAGGCCTGGCCAGTATCTGATTGATTCTGGTCTGTGGGGATCGGCCCAGTTCAGTCTAATTTCCTGTCTCGCTCTTTTCTTGTCTATTAGAGGGTTTGGGTTCGTGGAAATCAATAAGCTTACGCATGCAAAATGTGAGGTTATTCTCTGGCAAGTTTCATTTGCGTCTGTAATTTAAGGAAAATGCTGTTTTCTCCTCTGAACATGTCTGTGCACCTGGTGTTTAGCAGACTACCCTACTTAAACCAACACCCGTTTAAACAAACGCCCCAGAGTATTCTTAAAGGGGAGCCTACAGATTACTGCGAGGATTGTGAAGACGCTGAACACATGCACGCCCAGGCTCCGCTACTTGAGGCAGTAACAGAACCATAGCGCTTAGCTGTTTTGTAAAGGGAGTCCTGTTTGTCTCAGCAGAATCACTGAAGTTAGGATTTATCCAAAAATGGACATTAAGGTCCTATTTAATTATAATGGAGATTTAATCATCTAACAATCTATTTCTGTTAACCCTGTGAAGACAGAAATTAATGGTGTACGGTGGAGTAACTTTATTTTTGTAAGAAATATGTTTCTAATATTTCCCTCGCTTATTACAGAAATTGAAAGAAACTGAAGAAACAAAAGAGGATTCCCAGAATAGATTATCTAAAATTTCCCTGGAGTCTCTCAATGAATTTAACAGCAATAACGTACTTTTATTAGAAAAAGAGAAGAACTGTCTGAACAAGGTTGAAGGACAAAAGGAAGAGAATGGAAAAAAAGCAGCAGCTTCCTTGGACAGTTCGGGTAGGCACGACGTGGACAATTTGGAATCCTTGAGCGATTCTCTGTACGACAGCTTCTCCTCTTGCGCCAGCCAAGGCTCCAACGACGTATAGAGACACCTGCCCCTGGGCTGCGACTGCGGCACGGAACAGCACCGAAGGCGAGTGGGGCGTGAGGGGGGAGAGGAGGTGGTGGTTGAAAATTCTCACTCCGCTTCACTGTGCTCACGGCCCGGTGTTCCTGGTGCTATTCCGGGCAGCGGTAAGAACGGCAAGACTGCAGTCGTCGTGAGGCATGAGACTCGACACTGAACACAACCAACGGTTACACAGAATAAAGTCTTAATTTTGCACTTTTGTGAATATTTGTACAGTTGTAAATACCTTGGGAAAATATATTTGTAGGGATAAATGCCAGCAATAAATATGAAATTGGTGCTATGCTCCCGTAATGGCAGATTACTAATTTAAAGAAATTGATGTTAATATTAACAAGAAAAGTTCGTAGATTTTTTTTAAAAAAGGATTTATAATTGTTCTAGTCTTAAAACTGTCTGTAGAAACACTGCGTTACCACAAACCTGAGCCTGCCAAAATGTCTGTAATGACCTTTCTTGGACTCCCTTCTGCAAAACACCTTTTATTTTTTGTTTTTAGTGCAATTCCATACAGGTGTTCTAGGGAAGTGTGCATTTCAGTTACTGCAACAGGTGTCCTGTTTCGAAAGGTGTTTGACCTTTGACGTGGTGAGAAAACAAACAGATTAAAAGGCCCGATAGTGCTGGTATTGACTTCATCAATCATGTGCATAACTGCTTGAAAGATCAGGGTCAAAGTAATTCACTGCTGACACGAACGGGAGGCTCATGCGAATGACGGCTACACAAACCGCCCTTTGCTTCCGGCTGCAGCATCATTCTCCGCTCCCAGCGCCTCTGTGCGCATTTCCCATCCGATTACCACGTTGGGCTGCCTTCCGTGGTCCCCACTGTGTCCGAACGGCACTGGAAAACGCTGAAATGGTTTTTAAAAACCAAAACTCGACTCCTGGTTGTGACAGTTAAAGATGTTGGTGCTAACCAGTCCTAGTTGAAGCGTATCTAGGAGCAGGGGGATTGGCGTGTATGGGGTGTTTTGTTTTTTCTACAAGGGTTGTTTATATGTAAGGGAAAGTCTATTTCAAAGGTTCCGTGTATTTTTTCTAGATGTGAAGTATTTATAACTGCTTTTTGTACAGCAATCTGTAAACTAGATCTATTTGGGATATTTCTAGACTCTACCGTTTCTTTAGCACACGCCTGTTAATCTTTTGAGATATTGTTATGATCAGTGTTAATATTCTGTGCAATTTGTTATATTTTAAGTAATTTCCGCCGTAAACTCGCATCGTCTTTTTCGACTTTTAAGAAATTTTCATTGAAACATCTTTCGTAAATAAAACTTCTCCTGTGTATGCGCGCCTCGGGAGGGGGTTTTGGAAGGGGTCGGCGGGCCAGCCCAAGGGTCAGG